>NC_087164.1:2507422-2514922 GCF_035594125.1 Scylla paramamosain | reverse complement strand
CTGTCTTTTCAGTGTTTTTCAGCATGTTAGGAACCAAACTGATAAATAATATGGAAGTCAGTCAATATGTGAATCCAAAACAAAATTACTGAAAACGTGTCTTTTCAGCGTTTTACGTAGAAAAAACGCTAAAACGGATGCAAAGCAACGAATATGAAGAAATAGAATAACATTACCAAAACGTGTTTTTGAGCTTTTTACCTACAAAAAAACGCGAAAATGCATGTAAAAGCACTCTATATTGGGAAGAAAAAAGGACATTTAGAGAAAAGTGTATAATGATTGTTTTATAGTTTCACAAGAACCACAAGACAAAAAACGCAAAAAGTTTCTTACATACCAAAATGCTAAAACTCATGAATAACACTTTTAATTGAGAAACAGAACTACCTTACCATATGTGTGTATTTTGAGTGTTTTTCACATTCTTAGCTACGAAAATCCCAAATTACATTTATACATTATTTTGTTACAATATTTTGAGTGTTTTTGATCATGTTACCTATAAAAACGCTTAAATACAAGCAAAGAACCCTGTGTCTGTGAAACGAAAGGACATTACGAAAATCGTGTATTATGATTGTTTTTAAGTTCCTTAAGTACCAAAAAACTAAAACCCACAAATAGAGAAAAAAATAAATAACTAAAAAAATAGAATTTTTTTTTTGTTATTCATCTACATAGGTATGAAGATGCCAAAATTCAGGCAAAATTCAGGGAAATTATGTAAAAAACACATTATAAAAAAAAAATTTATAGCTTTTTTCCGGAATTATGTACGAAACCCAGAAGTGCATGGAAAGCCACCTATATGGGGAAATTACACGACTTTACCAGAAATCTGTCTTTTGAGTGTTTTTTCAGCAATTTCAACAATATTACTGAAAACGTGTCTTTTCAGTGATTTACGAAGAAAAACGCTAAAACGGATGCAAGCCAACCAATATGAAGAAATAGAATAACATTACGAAAAAGATATATTTTGAGTATTTTTCAGCTTGTTACCTACAAAAAATGCGAAAATGGATGGAAAGCACTCTATATTGGGAAACAAAAGAACATTACAAGAAACGTGTATAATGAGTGTTTTATAGTTTTAAAAGAACCACGAGGCAATAAACGCAAAAACTCGTGTATATAGAGAAATTTCTTACATACCAAAATGAATAAATTGCATGAATAACACTTTTAATCGATAAACAGAACTACCTTACTAAATTATGTATTTTGAGTGTTTTTCACATTCTTAGTTACGAAAATGCCAAATTACATGAGAAACTAGCATCATTTGGGAAAAAAAAATGACATTACCAGAAAAGTGTCTTTTGAGTGTTTTTCAGCGTGATATCCAACAAAGCACTAAAAAGCAGAACTATCATATTACATGGGAATAAAACCAACTTTTACGAAGAATTTGCCTTTAAGTGTTTTTTAACCCCTTATATACCAAACCTTTAAAACGCATGGAAAACAAACTTTATGGAGAAACTTAATAACATTGCCAAAAACATGTATTTTGAGTGTTTTTGATCATGTTATATATAAAAACGCTTAAGTATATGCAAAGAACATTATGTTTGGGAAACAAAAGGACATTACGAGAAACTTGTATTATGAGTGTTTTTTTTTTAAGTTCCTTAAGTACCAAAAAGCTAAAACCAACAAATAACACTCTTCATGTAGAAAATAAAAAAAAAATAAATAAAAAATAAAATAAATATGATTTTTTTTTCTTATTCATCTTCATAGGTACCAAGATGGCAAAATTCTGGGAAAATTCAGGGCAATTATGTGATAAAAGAATATTATCAAAAAAGTTAGTTTCAGCCCTTTTTTCGGACTGTTATGTACCAAACCCTAAAGTGCATGCAAAGCCTCCAATATGAGGAAATGAAACGACCTTACCAGAAATCTGTGTTTTGAGTGTTTTTTAGCATGTTAGTCACCAAAACGATAAATAATAAGCAACTCACTCTATATGGGAATCCAAAACAAAGTTACTGAAAACGTGTCTTCTCAGTGTTTTACGTAGAAAAACGTTAAAACGGATGGAAACCAACCAATATCAAGAAATAGAAAAACGTTACCAAAAAGGTATATTTTGAGTGTTTTTGAACTTTTTACCTATAAAAAACGCGAAAATAGATGCAAAGCACTCTATATTGGGAAACAAAAGGACATTGCAAGAAAAGTGTGTAATGATTGTTTTATAGTTCAAAAGAACCACAAGGCAAAAAACGCAAAATCTTGTGTATATGGAGAGATGTCCTAGATACCAAAATGCTGAAAATCATGAATAACACTCTTAATTGAGAAACAGAACAACCTTACTAAATGCATGTATTTTGAGTGCTTTTCACATTCTTAGTTACCAAAACCCCAAATTCCATGTGAAACCACCTTTATCTGAGAGAAAAAATGACATTACCAGAAAAGTGTCTTTTAAGTGTTTTTGAATGTGATAGGCAATAAAGCACTAAAAAGCAGGGCAATCATATTACATTGGAATAACACCAATTTATACCAAAAACTTGCCTTTAAGTGTTTTTGAGCTCCTTATATACAAAACTGCTAAAACGCATGGAAAACACACTTTATGGAAAAACAGAATAACATTACCAAAAACATGTTGTCTATAAAAACGCTTAAATACATGCAAACAACATTATGTTTGGGAAACAAAAGTACATTACGAGAAACGTGTATTATGAGTGTTTTTTTTAAGTTCCTTAAGTACCAAAAAGCTAAAACCCACAAATAACACTCTTTATTTAGAAAAAAAAAAAAAAATAGGAATTTTTTTTCTTTTTTTTTTTTTGTTATTCATCTTCATAGGTACCGAGATACCAAAATTCTGGGAAAATTCAGGGCAATCATATGATAAAACAATATTATAAAAAAAGTTCATTTCAGCTTTTTTTTCGGAATAGGAATTTTTTTTTTTTATTCATCTTCATAGGTACGGAGATACCAAAATTCTGGGAAAATTCAGGGCAATCATATGATAAAATAATATTATCAAAAAAGTTAATTTCAGCTTTTTTTTTCGGACCCAACCCTAAAGTGCATGCACAGCCTCCTATATGAGGAAATTAAACGACCTTACCAGAAATCTGTGTTTTGAGTGTTTTTTTTAGCATGTTAGTCACCAAAACGATAAATAATAAGGAAATCACTCTATATGGGAATCCAAAACAAAGTTACTGAAAACGTGTCTTCTCAGTGTTTTACGTAGAAAAACGCTAAAACGGATGCAAAGCAACGAATATCAAGAAATAGAAAGACGTTACTAAAAACGCATATTTTAAATGTTTTTGAGCTTGGTACCTATAAAAAACGCGAAAATTGATGCAAAGCACTCTATATTGGGAAACAAAAGAACATTGCAAGAAAAAGTGTATAATGAGTGTTTTGTAGTTCAAAAGAACCACAAGGCAAAAAACGCAAAATGTTGTGTATATGGAGAGGTTTCCTAGATACCAAAATGCTAAAACTCATGTATAACACTATTAATTGAGAAACAGAACAACCTTACTAAATGCGTGTATTTTGAGTGCTTTTAACATTCTTAGTTACCAAAACCCCAAATTGCATGCAAATATAGATTTGTTGGGAAAAAAAATTACTTTACAAGAAAAGTGTCTTTTGAGTGTTTTTGAGCGTGATAGGCAATAAAACACTAAAAAGGAGGGCAATCACATTATATCGGAGTAAAACGAATTTTTACCAAGAACTTGCCTTTAAGTGTTTTTGAGCTCCTTATATACCAAAACACTAACACGCATGCAAAATACACTTAATGGTGAAACAGAAGAACATTACCAAAAACATGTATTTTGAGTGTTTTTGATCATGTTACCAATAAAACCGCTTAAATACATGCAAAGAACCCTATTTTTGGGAAAAGAAAGGACATTACGAAAAACGTGTATTATGAGTGTTTTTAAGTTCCTTAAGTACCAAAAAAGCTAAAACCCACAAATATCACTTTATAGAGAAAAAAAAAAAAAAATTTCTTTTTTTGTTTTGTTATTCATCTTCATAGGTACTAAGATGCCAAAATTCTGGGAATATTCTTTGGGAATCGAAAAATAAATTACTGAAAACGTGTCTTTTCGGTGTTTTACGTAGAAAAACGCTAAAACAAATGAAAACCAACCAATATGAAGAAATAGAATAGCATTACCAAAAAGGTATATTTTGAGTGTTTTTGAGATTGTTACCTACAAAAAACGCGAAAATGGATGCAAAGCACTCCCTTTTGGGAAAGATAAGGACATTACGAGAAACATGTATAATGAGTGTCTTATTATTTTCGGGCAAAAGAACTTGTGGTTCACAGGAACCACAAGGCAAAAAACGCAAAAACTCGTGTATATAAAGAAGTTTCTTAGATACCAATATGCTGAAACTCATGAATAACAATCTTAATTGAGAAACAGAACAACATTACCAAATGCGTGTATTTTGAGTGTTTTTTTTTTCACATTCTTCGCAAAACCCTAAAAAGCATGCAAAACTAGTTTTATGTGGGAAAAAAATGGCATTACCAGAAGTATCTTTTCAGTGTTTTTGAGCGTGTTAGGCAATAAAGCACTAAAAGCAGGGCAATCATATTACATTGGAATAAAACCAACTTTCACCAAGAACTTGCCTTGAAGTGTTTTTCAGCTCCTTACATACCAAATCGCTAGAACGCATGCAAAACACTCCTCTATGGAGAAGCAGAATAACATTACCAAAAAACAAGTGTTTTGAGTGTTTTTTTTATCATGTTACCTATAAAAACGCTTAAATACATGCAAATATCCCCATATTTGGGAAACGAAAGGACATTACGAGAAATGTGTATTATGAATGTTTTTAAGTTCCTTAAATATCAAAATGTTAAAACCTACAAATAACACTCTTAATAGAGAAAAAAAAATAAAAAAAAATAGCATTTTAATTTTTTTTGTTATTGATGTTCATAGGTACCAAGATGCCAAAATTCTGGCAAAATTCAGGGAAATTATGTGGAAAAAATATTATCAAAAAAGTTAATTTTTCCTTTTTTTCGGAGTTATGTTCCAAACCATAAAGTGTATGCAAAAGCCACCTATCTGATAAAATTTAACGACTTTACAAGAAACATGTCTTTTGAGTGTTTTTCTGCATGTTAGGCACCAAAACGATAAATAATATGAAAGTCACTCTATATGGAAATCCAAAACAAAATTACTGAAAACGTGTCTTTTAAAAGATTTACGTAGAAAAACGCTAAAACGGATGCAAAGCAACCAATATGAAGAAATAGAATATTACCAAAAAAGTATACTTTGTGTGTTTTTGAGCTTATTACATGAAAAAAACACGAAAATGGATGCAAAGCACTCTATATAAGGAAAAAAAAAAAGGACATAACGAGAAACGTGTATAATGAGTGTTTTGTAGTTTCACCAGAATCACAAGGCGAAAAACGCAAAAACTCGACTATGGAGAAGTTTCTAAGATACCAAAATACTGAAACTCATGAATAACACTCTTAATCAAGAAAGAGAAGAACCTTACTAAATGCGTGTATTTTGAGTGTTTTTTTTTACATTTTTAGTTACCAAAACCCCAAATTCCATGCAAAACTAGCTTTATGTGGGAAAAAAAATTACCCTGAGGCATTTGGGAAGAGTAAGAGAAAATTACAAATTTATGGATGGGGATGATAGGTGGAAATAGGTAGGCATATTTCATACAAGTACTGCCACTTGTAGGCCTGATGCCTTCTTGCAGATTTACTTATTTCTTATGTTCTTATGTTCTTATTACCAAAAGCGTGTATTTTCAGTGTTTTTCAGCTATTACGTGAAAAAAATGCCAAAATGCATGCAAAGCACCCTAAATGAAGAAAAGAGCGATATTACGAGAAACGTGCATTATGAGTGTTTTTGAGATTCTTAGGTACAAAAACGCTGAAACTCATGAATAACACTCTTAATTGAGATGCAGAACAACCTTACCAAATGCGTGTATTTTGAGTGTTTTTCACATTCTTAGTTACCAAAACCCCAAATTGCATGCGAAACTAGCTTTATGTGGAAAAAAAAAAAAAAAAATGACATTACCAGAAGAGTGTCTTTTGAGTGTTTTTGAGCGTGTTAGGCAATAAAGCACTAAAAAGCAGGGCAATCACATTACATGGGAATAAAACCAAATTTTACCAAGAACTTCCCTTTAAGTGTTTTTGAGTTCCTTACATATTGAAACGCTATAATGCATGCAAAACACCCTTTATGGAGAAACAGAAAAACATTACCAAAAACATGTATTTTGAGTGTTTTTGATCATGTTACCTATAAAAACGCTTAAATACATGCAAAGAACCCTATATTTGGGAAACGAAAGGACATTATGAGAAACGTGTATTATGAGTGTTTTTAAGTTCTTTAAGTACCAAAAACCTAAAACCCACAAATAACACTCTTTATAGAGAAAAAAAAAAATAAATAAAAAAAAACATTTTTTTTTTTTTGTTATTCATCTTCATAGGTACCAAGATGCTAAAATTCTAGCAAAATTCAGGGAAATTATGTGGAAAAAAGAACATTATCAAAAAAGTTAATTTTAGATTTTTTTCGGACTGTTATGTACCAAACCCTAAAGTGCATGCAAACCCACCTATATATGGAAATTAAACGACTTTACAAGAAACCTGTCTTTTGAGTGTTTTTTTTTAGCATGTTAGGCACCAAAACGATAAATACCATTGAAGTAACTCAATATCGGAATCCAAAACAAAATTACTGAAAACATGTCTTCTCAGTGTTTTACGTAAAAAAACGCTAAAACGGATGCAAACCAACCAATACGAAGAAATAGAAAAACATCCCCAAAAACGTATATTTTGAGTGTTTTTGAACTTGTTACCTACAAAAAAAAAAAACGCGAAAATGCATGCAAAGCACTCTATATTGGGAAACAAAAGGACATTACGAGAAACGTTTATAATGAGTGTTTTATAGTTTTACAAGATCCACAAGGCAAAAAACACTAAAACTCGTATATATGGAGAAGTTTCTTAGATACCAAAATACTGAAACTCATGAATAAAACTCTTAATTGAAAAACAGAACGACCTTACTAAATGCGTGTATTTTGAGTGTTATTTCACATTCTTAGTTAAAAAAAAACGAAATTCCATGCGAATATAGCTTTATGTGGGAAAAAAATGACTTTACCATAAAAGTGTCTTTTGAGTGTTTTTGAGAGTGTTAGGCAATAAAGCACTAAAAAGTAGGGCAATCACATTACATGGAATAAAACCAACGTTTACCAAGAACTTGCCTTTAAGTGTTTTTCAGCTCCTTATATGCGCTAAAACGAATGGAAAACACACTTTATATAGAAACAAAATAACACAACCAATAACAGGTATTTTGAGTGTTTTTTAATCATGTTATCTATAAAAAACGCTTATATACATGCAAAGAACCTTATGTTTGGGAAAAGAAAGGATATTACGAGAAA
>NC_087164.1:2506005-2507322 GCF_035594125.1 Scylla paramamosain | reverse complement strand
GGGCGTTGCGCCTCTCCCGGCAGGAGACGCTTCCACCCCAACCGGGGGAGGCGGGGGAGCGGAGCGCAGCATCAAACCGACCACGTATCAAGGGCGTGAGGCCCCGCCAGAAGGGGAATCACGTCTCGCGAGCGGAGGGAGAGCGTGGGACCCCACGGCGCGTTAACACATCCGAGGTACAAGGGCGGCGCGCCTCTCCCGGCAGGAGACGCTTCCACCCCGGCCGGGGGAGGCGGGGGAGCGGAACGGAGCAACAAACCTACCACGTATCAAGGGCGTGAGGCCCCGCCAGAAGGGGAATCACGTCTCGCGAGCGGAGGGAGGGCGCGGGACCTCACGGCGCCTTAACACAACCGAGGTACAAGGGCGGCGCGCCTCTCCCGGCAGGAGACGCTTCCACCCCGGCCGGGGGAGGCGGGGGAGCGGAGTGGAGCAACAAACCGACCACGTATCAAGGGCGTGAGGCCCCGCCAGAAGGGGAATCACGTCTCGCGAGTGGAGGGAGAGCGCGGGACCCCACGGCGCGTTAACACAACCGAGGTACAAGGGCGTCGCGCCTCTCCCGGCAGGAGACGCTTCCACCCCAGCCGGGTGAGGCGGGGGAGCGGAGCGGAGAAACAAACCGACCACGTATCAAGGGCGTGAGGCCCCACCAGGAGGGGAATCACGTCTCGCGAGCGGAGGGAGAGCGCGGGACCCCACGGCGCGTTAAAACAACCACGGTACAAGGGCGGCGCGCCTCTCCCGGCAGGAGACGCTTCCACCCCAGCAGGGGGAGGCAGGGGAGCGGAGCGGAGACACAAACCGACCACGTATCATGGGCGTGAGGCCCCGCCAGAAGGGGAATCACGTCTCGCGAGCGGAGGGAGAGCGCAGGACCCCACGGAGCGTTAACATAACCACGGTACAAGGGATTTGCGCCTCTCCCGGCAGGAGACGCTTCCACCCCAGCCGGGGGAGGCGAGGGAGAGGAGCGGAGCAACACACCGACCACGTGTCAAGGGCGTGAGGCCCCGCCAGGAGGGGAATCATGTCTCGCGAGCGGAGGGAGAGTGCGGGACCCCACGGCGCGTTAAAACAACCACGGTACAAGGGCGGCGCGCCTCTCCCGGCAGGAGACGCTTCCACCCCTGCCGGGGGAGGCGGAAGAGCGGAGCGGAGCAACACACCGACCACGTGTCAAGGGCTTGAGGCCCCGCCAGGAGGGGAATCACGTCTCGCGAGCGGAGGGAGAGGGCAGGACCCCATGGCGCGTTAACACAACCACGGCACAACGGCGGCGCGCCTCTCCCGGCAGGAGACGTTTCCACCCCAGCC
>NC_087164.1:2488505-2498505 GCF_035594125.1 Scylla paramamosain | reverse complement strand
TCCCCTTCTGGCGGGGCCTCACGCCCTTGATATGTGGTCGGTTTGTTACTCCGCTCCGCTCCCCCGCCTCCCCCGTTTGGGGTGGAAGCGTCTCCTGCCGGGAGAGGCGCGCCGCCCTTGTACCGTGGTTGTGTTAACGCTCCGTGGGGTCCTGCACTCTCCCTCCGCTCGCGAGACGTGATTCCCCTTCTGGCGGGGCCTCACGCCCTTGATACGTGGTCGGTTTGTTGCTCCGCTCCGCTCCCCTGCCTCCCCCTGGTGGGGTGGAAGCGTCTCCTGCCGGGAGAGGCGCGCCGCCCTTGTACCGTGGTTTTTTTAACGCGCCGTGGGGTCCCGCGCTCTCCCTCCGCTCGCGAGACGTGATTCCCCTCCTGGCGGGGCCTCACGCCCTTGACACGTGGTCGGTGTGCTGTTCCGCTCCGCTCCCCCGCCTCCCCCGGCTGGGGTGGGAGCGTCTCCTGCCGGGAGAGGCGCGCCGCCCTTGTACCGTGGTTGTGTTAACGCTCCGTGGGGTCCTGCGCTCTCCCTCCGCTCGCGAGACATGTTTCCCCTTCTGGCGGGGCCTCACGCCCTTGATATGTGGTCGGTTTGCTACTCCGCTCCGCTCCCCCGCCTCCCCCGTTTGGGGTGGAAGCGTCTCCTGCCGGGAGAGGCGCGACGCCCTTGTACCTCGGTTGTGTTAACGCGCCGTGGGGTCCCTCGCTCTCCCTCCGCTCGCGAGACGTGATTCTCCTCCTGGTGGGGCCTCACGCCCTTGATACGTGGTCGGTTTGTTTCTCCGCTCCGCTCCCCCGCCTCCCCCGGCTGGGGTGGAAGCTTCTCCTGCCGGGAGAGGCGCGCCGCCCTTGTACCGTGGTTGTTATAACGCGCCGTGGGGTCCCGCGCTCTTCCTCCGCTCGCGAGACGTGATTCCCCTCCTGGCGGGGCCTCACGCCCTTGACACGTGGTCGGTGTGCTGCTCCGCTCCTTTCCCTCGCCTCCCCTCGGCTGGGGTGGAAGCGTCTCCTGCCGGGAGAGGCGCGCCGCCCTTGTACCGTGGTTGTGTTAACGCTCCGTGGTGTCCTTCGCTCTCCCTCCGCTCGCGAGACGTGATTCCCCTTCTGGCGGGGCCTCACGCCCTTGATACGTGATCGGTTTGTTGCTCCGCTCCGCTCCCCCGCCTCCCCCGGCTGGGGTGGAAGCGTCTCCTGCGGGGAGAGGCGCGCCGCCCTTGTACCTCGGTTGTGTTAACGCGCCGTGGGGTCCCACGCTCTCCCTCCGCTCGCGAGACGTGATTCCTCTTCTGGCGGGGCCTCACGCCCTTGATACGTGGTTGGTTTGTTGCTCCGCTCCGCTAACCTCCTTCTCCGGCAGGGGTGGAAGCGTTTCCTGCCGGGAGTGGCGCGCCGCCCTTGTAACGTGGTTGTTTTAACGCGCCGTGGGGTCCCGCGCTCTCCCTCCGCTCGCGAGACGTGATTCCTCTCCTGGCGGGGCCTCACGCCCTTGACACGTGGTCGGTGTTTTGCTCCGCTCTGCTCCCCCGCCTCCCCCGGCTGGGGTGGAAGCGTCTCCTGCCGGGAGAGGCGCGCCGCCCTTGTACCGTGGTTGTGTTAACGCTCCGTGGGGTCCTGCGCTCTCCCTCCGCTCGCGAGACGTGATTCCCCTTCTGGCGGGGCCTCACGCCCTTGATACGTGGTCGGTTTGTTGTTCCGCTCCGCTCCCCCGCCTCCCCCGGCTGGGGTGGAAGCGTCTCCTGCCGGGAGAGGCGCGCCGCCCTTGTACCGGGGTTGTTTTAACGCGCCGTGGGGTCCCGCGCTCTTCCTCCTCTCGCGAGACGTGATTCCCCTTCTGGCGGGGCCTCACGCCCTTAATACGTGGTCGGTTTGTTTCTCCGCTCCGCTCCCCCCCTTCCCCGGCTGGGGAGGAAGCGTCTCCCGCCGGGAGAGGCGCGAAGCCCTTGTACCATGGTTGTGTTAAGGCGCCGTGGGGTCCCGCGCTCTCCCTCCGCTCGCAGGACGTGATTCCCTTTCTGGCGGGGCCTCACGCCCTTGACACGTGGTCGGTTTAATGCTCCGCTCCGCTCCCCTGCCTCCCCCAGCTGGGGTGGAAGCGTCTCCGGCCGGGAGAGGCGCGCCGCCCTAGTACCGTGGTTGTGTTAACGCTCCGTGGGGTCCTGCGCTCTCCCTCCGCTCGCGAGACGCAATTCCCCCTTTGATGGGGCCTCAAGCCCTTGACACGTGGTCATTTTTCTGTTCTGCTCAATCTAATCACACCAAAAGGGCTGTGCAGTTCTCCCGGCGGGAGAGCCTTGCACTCGAGTTGGACGTAGAATCGGTACTCACCGACATTACTACTACTACCTCAAGGGGGTGAGGACCCAGGCAGCGGAGAAGCTTGAGGAGCGAGAGAAGGAAGAGAAACCGACCACGTGTCAAGGGCGTGAGGCCCCACCAGAAGGGGAATCACGTCTCGCGAGCGTAGGGAGAGCGCGGGACCCCACGGCGCGCTAAAATAACCACGGTACAAGGGCGGCGCGCCTCTCCCGGCAGGAGACGCTTCCACCCCAACCGGGGGAGGCGGGGGAGCGGAGCGAAGCAACAAACCGACCACGTATCAAGGGCGTGAGGCCCCACCAGGAGGGGAATCACGTCTCGCGAGCGTAGGGAGAGCGCGGGACCCCACGGCGCGCTAAAATAACCACGGTACAAGGGCGGCGCGCCTCTCCCGGCAGGAGACGCTTCCACTCCAGCAGGGGGAGGCAGGGGAGCGGAGTGGAGCAACAAACCGACCACGTATCAAGGGCGTGAGGCCCCGCCAGAAGAGGTATCACGTCTCGGGAGCGGAGGGAGAGCGAGGGACCCCACGGCGCGTTAACACAACCGATGTACAAGGGCGTCGCGCCTCTCCCGGCAGGAGACGCTTCCACCCCAACCGGGGGAGGCGGGGGAGCGGAGCGGAGCAACAAACCGACCACGTATCAAGGGCGTGAGGCCCCGCCAGGAGGGGAATCACGTCTCGCGAGCGGAGGGAGAGCGCAGGACCCCACGGAGCGTTAACACAACCACGGTAGAAGGGCGGCGCGCCTCTCCCGGCAGGAGACGCTTCCACCCCTGCCGGGGGAGGCGGGGGAGCGGAGCGGAGCAACACACCGACCACGTGTCAAGGGCGTGAGGCCCCACCAGAAGGGGAATCACGTCTCGCGAGCGGAGGGAGGGCGCGGGACCCCACGGCACGTTAACAGAACCACGGCACAACGGCGGCGCGCCTCTCCCGGCAGGAGACGCTTCCATCCCTGCCGGGGGAGGCGAGGGGAGCGGAGCGGAGCAACACACCGACCACGTGTCAAGGGCTTGAGGCCCCGCCAGGAGGGGAATCACGTCTCGCGAGCGGAGGGAGAGGGCAGGACCCCATGGCGCGTTAACACAACCACGGCACAACGGCGGCGCGCCTCTCCCGGCAGGAGACGCTTCCACCCCTGCCGGGGGAGGTGGGGGAGAGGAGCGAAGCAACAAACCGACCAAGTATCAAGGGCGTGAGGCCCCGCCAGAAGGGGAATCACGTCTCGCGAGCGGAGGGAGAGCGAGGGATCCCACGGCGCGTTAACACAACCGATGTACAAGGGCGTTGCGCCTCTCCCGGCAGGAGACGCTTCCACCCCAACCGGGGGAGGCGGGGGAGCGGAGCGCAGCAACAAACCGACCACGTATCAAGGGCGTGAGGCCCCGCCAGAAGGGGAATCACGTCTCGCGAGCGGAGGGAGAGCGTGGGACCCCACGTCGCGTTAACACAACCGAGGTACAAGGGCGGCGCGCCTCTCCCGGCAGGAGACGCTTCCACCCCGGCCGGGGGAGGCGGGGGAGCGGAACGGAGCAACAAACCGACCACGTATCAAGGGCGTGAGGCCCCGCCAGAAGGGGAATCACGTCTCGCGAGCGGAGGGAGAGCGCGGGACCCCACGGCGCCTTAACACAACCGAGGTACAAGGGCGGCGCGCCTCTCCCGGCAGGAGACGCTTCCATCCCGGCCGGGGGAGGCGGGGGAGCGGAACGGAGCAACAAACCGACCACGTATCAAGGGCGTGAGGCCCCGCCAGAAGGGGAATCACGTCTCGCCAGCGGAGGGAGAGCGCGGGACTCCATGGCGCGTTAACACAACCGGGGTACAAGGGCGGCGCGCCTCTCCCGGCAGGAGACGCTTCCACCCCAGCCGTGGGAGGCGGGGGAGCGGAACGGAGAAACAAACCGACCACGAATCAAGGGCGTGAGGCCCCACCAGGAGGGGAATCACGTCTCGCGAGCGGAGGGAGAGCGCGGGACCCCACGGCGCGTTAAAACAACCACGGTACAAGGGCGGCGCGCCTCTCCCGGCAGGAGACGCTTCCACCCCAGCAGGGGGAGGCAGGGGAGCGGAGCGGAGACACAAACCGACCACGTATCAGGGGCGTGAGGCCCCGCCAGAAGGGGAATCACGTCTCGCGAGCGGAGGGAGAGCGCAGGACCCCACGGAGCGTTAACACAACCACGGTACAAGGGCGGTGCGCCTCTCCCGGCAGGAGACGCTTCCACCCCAGCCGGGGGAGGCGGGGGAGAGGAGCGGAGCAACACACCGACCACATGTCAAGGGCGTGAGGCCCCGCCAGGAGGGGAATCACGTCTCGCGAGCGGAGGGAGAGTGCGGGACCCCACGGCGCGTTAAAACAACCACGGTACAAGGGCGGCGCGCCTCTCCCGGCAGGAGACGCTACCACCCCAGCCGGCGGAGGCGGAGGAGCGGAGTTAAGCAAGAAACCGACCACGTATCAAGGGCGTGAGGCCCCACCAGAAGGGGAATCACGTCTAGCGAGCGGAGGGAGAGCACGGGACCCCACGGCGCGTTAAAATAACCACGGTACAAGGGCGGCGCGCCTCTCCCCGCAGGAGACGCTTCCACCCCAGGAGGGGGAGACAGGGGAGCGGAGCGGAGCAACAAACCGACCACGTATCAAGGGCGTGAGGCCCCGCCAGAAGGGGAATCACGTCTCGCGAGCGGAGGGAGAGCGCAGGACCACAGGGAGCGATAACACAACCACGGTACAAGGGCGGCGCGCCTCTCCCGGCAGGAGACGCTTCCACCCCAGCCGGGGGAGGCGGGGGAGCGGAGCGGAGCAACAAACCGACCAGGTATCAAGGGCGTGAGGCCCCGCCAGAAGGGGAATCACTTCTCGCGAGCGGAGGGAGAGCGAGGGACCCCACGGTGCGTTAACACAACCAAGGTACAAGGGCGTCGCGCCTCTCCCGGCAGGAGACGCTTCCACCCCAACCAGGGGAGGCGGGGGAGCGGAGCGAAGCAACAAACCGACCACGTATCAAGGGCGTGAGGCCCCACCAGGAGGGGAATCACGTCTCGCGAGCGTAGGGAGAGCGCGGGACCCCACGGCACGCTAAAATAACCACGGTACAAGGGCGGCGCGCCTCTCCCGGCAGGAGACGCTTCCACTCCAGCAGGGGGAGGCAGGGGAGCGGAGTGGAGCAACAAACCGACCACGTATCAAGGGTGTGAGGCCCCGCCAGAAGGGGAATCACGTCTCGCGAGCGGAGGGAGAGCGCAGGACCCCACGGAGCGTTAACACAACCACGGTACAAGGGCGGCGCGCCTCTCCCGGCAGGAGACGCTTCCACCCCAGCCGGGGGAGGCGGGGGAGCGGAGCGGAGCAACACACCGACCATGTGTCAAGGGCGTGAAGCCCCGCCAGGAGGGGAATCACGTCTCGCGAGCGGAGGGTGAGCGCGGGACCCCACGGCGCGTTAAAACAACCACGGTACAAGGGCGGCGCGCCTCTCCCGGCAGGAGACGCTTCCACCCCAGCCGGGGGAGGCGGGGGAGCGGAGCGGAGCAACAAACCGACCACGTATCAAGGGCGTGAGGCCCCGCCAGAAGAGGTATCACGTCTCGCGAGCGGAGGGAGAGCGAGGGACCCCACGGTGCGTTAACACAACCGATGTACAAGGGCGTCGCGCCTCTCCCGGCAGGAGACGCTTCCACCCCAACCGGGGGAGGCGGGGGAGCGGAGCGGAGCAACAAACCGACCACGTATCAAGGGCGTGAGGCCCCGCCAGGAGGGGAATCACGTCTCGCGAGCGGAGGGAGAGCGCAGGACCCCACGGAGCGTTAACACAACCACGGTACAAGGGCGGCGCGCCTCTCCCGGTAGGAGACGCTTCCACCCCTGCCGGGGGAGGCGGGGGAGCGGAGCGGAGCAACACACCGACCACGTGTCAAGGGCGTGAGGCCCCACCAGAAGGGGAATCACGTCTCGCGAGCGGAGGGAGGGCGCGGGACCCCACGGCACGTTAACAGAACCACGGCACAACGGCGGCGCGCCTCTCCCGGCAGGAGACGCTTCCACCCCTGCCGGGGGAGGCGAGGGGAGCGGAGCGGAGCAACACACCGACCATGTGTCAAGGGCTTGAGGCCCCGCCAGGAGGGGAATCACGTCTCGCGAGCGGAGGGAGAGGGCAGGACCCCATGGCGCGTTAACACAACCACGGCACAACGGCGGCGCGCCTCTCCCGGCAGGAGACGCTTCCACCCCTGCCGGGGGAGGCGGGGGAGAGGAGCGAAGCAACAAACCGACCACGTATCAAGGGCGTGAGGCCCCGCCAGAAGGGGAATCACGTCTCGCGAGCGGAGGGAGAGCGAGGGATCCCACGGCGCGTTAACACAACCGATGTACAAGGGCGTTGCGCCTCTCCCGGCAGGAGACGCTTCCACCCCAACCGGGGGAGGCGGGGGAGCGGAGCGCAGCAACAAACCGACCACGTATCAAGGGCGTGAGGCCCCGCCAGAAGGGGAATCACGTCTCGCGAGCGGAGGGAGAGCGTGGGACCCCACGGCGCGTTAACACAACCGAGGTACAAGGGCGGCGCGCCTCTCCCGGCAGGAGACGCTTCCACCCCGGCCGGGGGAGGCGGGGGAGCGGAACGGAGCAACAAACCGACCACGTATCAAGGGCGTGAGGCCCCGCCAGAAAGGGAATCACGTCTCGCGAGCGGAGGGAGAGCGCGGGACCCCACGGCGCCTTAACACAACCGAGGTACAAGGGCGGCGCGCCTCTCCCGGCAGGAGACGCTTCCACCCCGGCCGGGGGAGGCGGGGGAGCGGAACGGAGCAACAAACCGACCACGTATCAAGGGCGTCAGGCCCCGCCAGAAGGGGAATCACGTCTCGCCAGCGGAGGGAGAGCGCGGGACTCCATGGCGCGTTAACACAACCGAGGTACAAGGGCGGCGCGCCTCTCCCGGCAGGAGACGCTTCCACCCCAGCCGGGGAAGGCGGGGGGAGCGGAACGGAGAAACAAACCGACCACGAATCAAGGGCGTGAGGCCCCACCAGGAGGGGAATCACGTCTCGCGAGTTGAGGGAGAGCGCGGGACCCCACGGTGCGTTAAAACAACCACGGTACAAGGGCGGCGCGCCTCTCCCGGCAGGAGACGCTTCCACCCCAGCAGGGGGAGGCAGGGGAGCGGAGCGGAGACACAAACCGACCACGTATCAGGGGCGTGAGGCCCCGCCAGAAGGGGAATCACGTCTCGCGAGCGGAGGGAGAGCGCAGGACCCCACGGAGCGTTAACACAACCGATGTACAAGGGCGTCGCGCCTCTCCCGGCAGGAGACGCTTCCACCCCAACCGGGGGAGGCGGGGGAGCGGAGCGGAGCAACAAACCGACCACGTATCAAGGGCGTGAGGCCCCGCCAGAAGAGGTATCACGTCTCGCGAGCGGAGGGAGAGCGCGGGACCCCACGGCGCGTTAACACAACCGATGTACAAGGGCGTCGCGCCTCTCCCGGCAGGAGACGCTTCCACCCCAACCGGGGGAGGCGGGGGAGTTTAGCGGAGCAACAAACCGACCACGTATCAAGGGCGTGAGGCCCCGCCAGGAGGGGAATCACGTCTCGCGAGCGGAGGGAGAGCGCAGGACCCCACGGAGCGTTAACACAACCAATGTACAAGAGCGTCGCGCCTCTCCCGGCAGGAGACGCTTCCACCCCAACCGGGGGAGGCGGGGGAGCGGAGCGGAGCAACAAACCGACCACGTATCAAGGGCGTGAGGCCCTGCCAATAGAGGTATCACGTCTCGCGAGCGGAGGGAGAGCGAGGGACCCCACGGCGCGTTAACACAACCACGGCACAACGGCGGCGCGCCTCTCCCGGCAGGAGACGCTTCCACCCCTGCCGGGGGAGGCGGGGGAGAGGAGCGAAGCAACAAACCGACCACGTATCAAGGGCGTGAGGCCCCGCCAGAAGGGGAATCACGTCTCGCGAGCGGAGGGAGAGCGAGGGATCCCACGGCGCGTTAACACAACCGATGTACAAGGGCGTTGCGCCTCTCCCGGCAGGAGACGCTTCCACCCCAACCGGGGGAGGCGGGGGAGCGGAGCGCAGCAACAAACCGACCACGTATCAAGGGCGTGAGGCCCCGCCAGAAGGGGAATCACGTCTCGCGAGCGGAGGGAGAGCGTGGGATCCCACTGCGCGTTAACACAACCGAGGTACAAGGGCGGTGCGCCTCTCCCGGCAGGAGACGCTTCCACCCCGGCCGGGGGAGGCGGGGGAGCGGAACGGAGCAACAAACCGACCACGTATCAAGGGCGTGAGGCCCCGCCAGAAGGGGAATCACGTCTCGCGAGCGGAGGGAGGGCGCGGGACCTCACGGCGCCTTAACACAACCGAGGTACAAGGGCGGCGCGCCTCTCCCGGCAGGAGACGCTTCCACCCCGGCCGGGGGAGGCGGGGGAGCGGAGCGGAGCAACAAACCGACCACGTATCAAGGGCGTGAGGCCCCGCCAGAAGGGGAATCACGTCTCGCGAGTGGAGGGAGAGCGCGGGACCCCACGGCGCGTTAACATAACCGAGGTACAAGGGCGTCGCGCCTCTCCCGGCAGGAGACGCTTCCACCCCAGCCGGGTGAGGCGGGGGAGCGGAGCGGAGAAACAAACCGACCACGTATCAAGGGCGTGAGGCCCCACCAGGAGGGGAATCACGTCTCGCGAGCGGAGGGAGAGTGCGGGACCCCACGGCGCGTTAACATAACCACGGTACAAGGGATTTGCGCCTCTCCCGGCAGGAGACGCTTCCACCCCAGCCGGGGGAGGCGAGGGAGAGGAGCGGAGCAACACACCGACCACGTGTCAAGGGCGTGAGGCCCCGCCAGGAGGGGAATCATGTCTCGCGAGCGGAGGGAGAGTGCGGGACCCCACGGCGCGTTAAAACAACCACGGTACAAGGGCGGCGCGCCTCTCCCGGCAGGAGACGCTTCCACCCCTGCCGGGGGAGGCGGAAGAGCGGAGCGGAGCAACACACCGACCACGTGTCAAGGGCTTGAGGCCCCGCCAGGAGGGGAATCACGTCTCGCGAGCGGAGGGAGAGGGCAGGACCCCATGGCGCGTTAACACAACCACGGCACAACGGCGGCGCGCCTCTCCCGGCAGGAGACGTTTCCACCCCAGCCGTGGGAGGCGGTGGAGCGGAGCGGAGAAACAAACCGACCACGTGTCAAGGGCGTGAGGCCCCGCCAGAAGGGGAATCACGTCTTGCGAGCGGAGGGAGAGCGCAGGACCCCACGGCGCGTTAACACAACCAAGGTACAAGGGCGGGGCGCCTCTCCCGGCTGGAGAGGCTTCCACCCCAGCTGGGGGAGGCGGGGAAGCGGAGCGGAGCAACACACCGACCACATGTCAAGGGCGTGAGGCCCCGAGAGGAGGGGAATCACGTCTCACGAGCGGAGGGAGATCGCGGGACTACTACTACTCACCGACCGTGCCTCAAGGGCGTGATAACCCAGCCAGCGGGGAAGCTTGCCTTACGAGCGGGGGAAGGCTACGGGACCCCACGGCGTGTTAACATGATCACAGCACAAGGGCGGCGCGCCTCCTCTCCCGGCAGGAGACGCTTCCATACCAGCTATGAGAGCGATCAGAGCGGGACAAGAACAAACTGCTTACGTTTCAAGGGCGTGAGGCACTACCGGAAGGGGAATCACGT
>NC_087164.1:2453505-2481005 GCF_035594125.1 Scylla paramamosain | reverse complement strand
CCGCAGCACGGGGGGCGATCGGGGTTAGTAGAAGAGGAGTGGGCCTCGCGGCAGGACCCACCACCAACTTCTCCTCCGACCGTCATCGTCGCCGTTATCGGAATTAACCAGCGGGCTCACCTAGCCACTACTACGGCGACGATGGGGGCACCAAACGCCGGTTGGGACGAGTGGTGCCTTCCCTCCCGCAGCACGGGAGGCGATCGGGGTTAGTAGAAGAGGAGTGGGCCTCGCGGCGGGACCCACCACCAACTTCTCCTCCGACCGTCATCGTCGCCGTTATCGGAATTAACCAGCGGGCTCACCTAGCCACTACTACGGCGACGATGGAGGCACCAAACGCCGGGGACGAGTGGTGCCTTCCCTCCCGCAGCACGGGAGGCGATCGGGGTTAGTAGAAGAGGAGTGGGCCTCGCGGCGGGACCCACCACCAACTTCTCCTCCGACCGTCATCGTCGCCGTTATCGGAATTAACCAGCGGGCTCACCTAGCCACTACTACGGCGACGACGGAGGCACCAAACGCCGTGGTTTCCCGTGGGCGTGGTGTGTAAGTAAGAACAGTTGGTCTACCCCACGCTCCGGCACGGAGCGCGGGGAGAAGAAGCGGAAAAAGAAAGGTTTCCCTCTCTCTTTCCTTTTTTTTTTTTTTTTTTTTTTGGGCGGGCAGGGCACCACCTTTTGCCCCGCCAACAGGTCAACGGCTCGCTGCTTGAGCGAACCGCGACCACCCATTATTTGTATTAGCTCTATTTTGAGTGTGTGGTTCGCCTTCAAAACCAACAACACGTTAATGATCCTTCCGCAGGTTCACCTACGGAAACCTTGTTACGACTTTTACTTCCTCTAAATGATCAAGTTTGGACATCTTTCCGTCAGCTCGAGGCGCCGAAAGAGCCCAGCGGCGGCAGCAGAACTGACCGCGACGCAGGCCCGGCATCCAAGAGCGCCAGTCCGAAGGCCTCACTAAATCATTCAATCGGTAGTAGCGACGGGCGGTGTGTACAAAGGGCAGGGACGTAATCAACGCAAGCTCATGACTTGCGCTTACTGGGAATTCCTCGTTCATGGGAGACAATTGCAAACCCCAATCCCTATCATGAAAGGATTTCAACGGGTTACCCGCTCCTCTCGGAGGGGGAGGACACGTTGATCCCTTCAGTGTAGCGCGCGTGCGGCCCAGAACATCTAAGGGCATCACAGACCTGTTATTGCTCAATCTCGTGCGGCTAGAATTGCCGCTTATCCCTCTAAGAAGAAGCTGCGAACTGGACACCAATTGCTGGAGATCCGTCGACTAGTTAGTAGGCCAGAGTCTCGTTCGTTATCGGAATTAACCAGACAAATCGCTCCACCAACTAAGAACGGCCATGCACCACCACCCACCGAATCGAGAAAGAGCTCTCAATCTGTCAATCCTTCCGGTGTCTGGGCCTGGTGAGGTTCCCCGTGTTGAGTCAAATTAAGCCGCAGGCTCCACTCCTGGTGGTGCCCTTCCGTCAATTCCTTTAAGTTTCAGCTTTGCAACCATACTTCCCCCGGAACCCAAAGACTTTGGTTTCCCGGAAGCTGCCCGCCGGGTCATGGGAATAACACCGGCGGATCGCTGGTCAGCATCGTTTATGGTTAGAACTAGGGCGGTATCTGATCGCCTTCGAACCTCTAACTTTCGTTCTTGATTAATGAAAACATCCTTGGCAAATGCTTTCGCAGTAGTTCGTCTTGCGACGGTCCAAGAATTTCACCTCTAGCGTCGCAATACGAATGCCCCCGCCTGTTCCTATTAGTCATTACCTCGGGTTCAGAAAACCGACAAAATAGAACCGAGGTCCTATTCCATTATT
Organism: Scylla paramamosain; assembly: GCF_035594125.1. Classification (NCBI taxonomy): domain Eukaryota; kingdom Metazoa; phylum Arthropoda; class Malacostraca; order Decapoda; family Portunidae; genus Scylla; species Scylla paramamosain. The sequence goes on along the minus strand of NC_087164.1, from coordinate 2,479,162 downwards.
CCATGCATAGGCATTCAGGCCATCAGTGTAGCCTGCTTTGAGCACTCTAATTTTTTCAAAGTAAACTCTGCCGGCCACGCGGGACACCCGGTGAAGAGCACCCCGTGCGAGCCAGCGGGCTGTGTTACGGCTGTTCGGAGCGTGACAGTGTGCACCGGGCGGTGAACCGTCAGTCCAGAACTGAAATCCAACTACGAGCTTTTTAACCGCAACAACTTTAATATACGCTATTGGAGCTGGAATTACCGCGGCTGCTGGCACCAGACTTGCCCTCCAATGGGTCCTCGTTAAAGGATTTAAAGTGTACTCATTCCGATTGCGAGGCCTCGGATGAGTCTCGCATCGTTATTTTTCGTCACTACCTCCCCGTGCCGGGAGTGGGTAATTTGCGTGCCTGCTGCCTTCCTTAGATGTGGTAGCCGTTTCTCAGGCTCCCTCTCCGGAATCGAACCCTGATTCCCCGTTACCCGTTATAGCCATTGTAGGCGCATAGCCTACAATCGAAAGCTGATAAGGCAGACACTTGAAAGAGGCGGCGCCGGCACTGGAGGCCGTGCGCTCAGCCACAAGTTATTCAGATTCAACACGGTGGGGTTGGCGGACCGAGGCCCGACCGGTTTTGAACTAATAAAAGCGCTCTTCCCTTGCGGTCAGAGACGTGATGCATGTATTAGCTCTAGAATTACCACAGTTATCCAAGTAAGTGTGGGCTACAGATCCAATGAATCATAGCTGATTTAATGAGCCATTCGCGGTTTCACCTTAATTGGGCTTGTACTTAGACATGCATGGCTTAATCTTTGAGACAAGCATATGACTACTGGCAGGATCAACCAGGTAGTTTTGTTTATGGGTTTTGCTTTCTTTGGCCTTAGGTTAGGAAGAACGCCACCATCGTTCTCCTTTCTCTCTCTCTCTCACTCACTCACTTTGTTTGTCTGACACCTCTTGCATTTTGGTTTGGTTTGGTTTTTTTGCCTTGGTTCCGTGTTTGTTTGCTGGGCCGCCGCCATCATCACGATGACGGCCCCCTCTGACAATCTGTCAATCCCCTCATCATGATTATTCAATTTTGGTTTTTGCGCGCTCATCCAGAGAGCAGCAGCCCCTTCATCCATTGTGCACTGGAAATCGGTTGCTGCCTGCTACCACTACCCATCACGGCTCCTCCCTTCCTCTTCCCATCGGCTGCCGCAGACACAAGGGTAAGTTCACTTAAGCATCACTTAAGCCACGGCCCGTCAAGAGCCGCAGCAGCCCTGCGCTGACGACAGCCCGGACCTCGAGGCGCGCACAGTCGGAGCAGTGTGGAAACAACCAACAGTACCCATCGTCGGCGCCGCTCCTCGAGGCGGGGAATACTAACAACAGGAGGAAGAGGAGCCCTTGCTGGCCACAGACCAGGTGGTGGGGGTTGTCGCGCACGTCCCAACGGCCGCCGCAGACGCAAGGGTAAGTTCACTTAAGCATCACTTAAGCTACGGCCCGTCAAGAGCCGCAGCAGCCCTGCGCTGACGACAGCCCGACCTCGGGGCACGCACGGTCGAGGCAGTATGGACACGCCAACACTACCCACGGTCGGCGACCTTCCCCGAGGCGGGGACAAAAACAAGGAGGTGCACGTCCCAACGGCCGCCGCAGACGCAAGGGTAAGTTCACTTAAGCATCACTTAAGCTACGGCCCGTCAAGAGCCGCAGCAGCCCTGCGCTGACGACAGCCCGACCTCGGGGCACGCACGGTCGAGGCAGTATGGACACACCAACACTACCCACGGTCGGCGACCTTCCCCGAGGCGGGGACTACAACAACCACGCACACACACACACAGTCCGGCAACACCGAGGCCAGAAGACAACGAGGCCAAGCACGAACGCCGTCGTGACGAGGCAACGAGGTCTCTCTCTCTCCCAACGGCCGCCGCAGACGCAAGGGTAAGTTCACTTAAGCATCACTTAAGCCACGGCCCGTCAAGAGCCGCAGCAGCCCTGCGCTGACGACAGCCCGACCTCGGGGCACGCACGGTCGAGGCAGTATGGACACACCAACACTACCCACGGTCGGCGAAGCTCCCCGAGGCGGGGAACAACAGACACGAGTAGTATAGTAGCAGCGGAGCCGCCGTCGTAGCCTTGACGACGACGGCTGCTGCGAGATTACCCAGAAACAACATGACTCGGTGGAAGGTGGCTTGAAGCCACCCCCACCAGCCAGCCGTAGCCTAGACGGCATGCTGCTGCTGCTCCTTTCCACTTTCAATTCCATTGCCATGACTTTCTGACACTCAAAAGTGTAGTAAGAGAGCCACCAGGAAATCGCGAAGCGTCGGACCCCAAAGGTCTGTCGACGCCGCGTCCCTTCTCAACTTAAAAAAAAAAATAAAGGAGGTCATCTCTCCTTTGTGGATACTTGCTGCGCCCTCCCGCAGCGAAGCATCGTTAGAGCTGTTTTTGATTTTTTTTTTTTTTTTTCTGGCAGGGTACCAGGTAAGGTAACACATTGAACACCACTGGCTTGCTTGCTTGCTCGTTTCTTTCTCTCTCTCTGTCTGTGTCTCTCTCTCTCTCTCTCTCTTCCGTGTGCCCCTTCCACGGAGACGAGCTCGCAGCAAAGCACCATTTTAAATCCTTCATTGTGAAGTTCATTCACTACTCATTTGTTGGTACTTGCTGCGCCCAGCTCTTGCTCGTCGTCTCTTATTTTTTATTCATACAAGTAGTCATTTTATCTTCCGTGTGCCCCTTCCACGGAGACGAGCTCGCAGCAAAGCACCATTTTAAATCCTTCATTGTGAAGTTCATTCACTACTCATTTGTTGTTGGTACTTGCTGCGCCCAGCTCTTGCTCGTCGTCTCTTATTTTTTATTCATACAAGTAAGTCATTTTATCTTCCGTGTGCCCCTTCCACGGAGACGAGCCGCAGCAGAAACAAGCCAGGCATATCGCCGTGTTCCTCCTTGGCACCAGGCAATAACTCTCATTGCACACAGTCATTGCCCCGCAGGCTGCTGCTACTACCACGTGCTGCTGCTGCCCTCAAGCTTGTCCCGCCCCTTAACAAGCGGCAGCAGCAGCAGCTGCAGCAAAGCGTCATAGCCCGCTAAAAAAACAGCGTGAGGTGCTTCGTTCCAACCGACCGCTCGATAGAAGCTGCGTCAGTTCAGGAACCAGGGTGACCGTCCCTCCACGGTACAACCCTCGAGATGATCAATCGCACGGGGAGTGGAGTAACCATCACCAAACAAGAGGGGTCGCTGCATTCAAGGCAAACTCGCTTTGGCACACACACAAACCTCACACACCGTGTGCGCCGCCACGAGGAGCCGCAGCTAATGCCGTGACGCTTCTCATCCAAAGGAGAGGAGACGAGAGGAGACGAGGACCTCTCGGACAGTTGACGCCAGGAGGAGGGGGACGCGCACCGCGCCTAGCAGAGGTGATTCACGTGCGTCATGGTACGCGAGTGCAACCCAGCAACCTCCATAGCGTAACAACTGTTGGGGTGGTTCTCAGAGCGGCTTGCCGCCGCCGCAGCTGTTGCGAGCACGACACGCATTAAGAAGCCCACCTCGTCTAGGCACTTAACGGTGTCAAATCCATAATCCATTCATACATATATAGTAAGGGTGCGTCACGTTAACCCCCCACCCGAATCATCCCGTCGGGGTTAACGTGGAAAGCGCACGCCCAGGCTCGCAACAGCGCGAACAAGAGTGGCATGGGACTCTTGTTGATATCATTAGGAGCTGAGGACCGGCACCGCGCCTAGCAGCGTCGAAACGCATACGTCATGGGACACGTGTGCCGTCCGGCAACCTCCAAAGCGGGCCCTCAGAGGAGCAGAGGACCGGCACCGCGCCTAGCAGCGTCGAAACGCATACGTCATGGGACACGTGTGCCGTCCGGCAACCTCTCAAGCGGGCCCTCAGAGGAGCAGAGGACCGGCACCGCGCCTAGCAGCGTCGAAACGCATACGTCATGGGACACGTGTGCCGCCCGGCAACCTCCAAAGCGGGCTCTCAGAGGAGCAGAGGACCGGCACCGCGCCTAGCAGCGTCGAAACGCATACGTCATGGGACACGTGTACCGTCCGGCAACCTCTCAAGCGGGCCCTCAGAGGAGCAGAGGACCGGCACCGCGCCTAGCAGCGTCGAAACGCATACGTCATGGGACACGTGTACCGTCCGGCAACCTCTCAAGCGGGCCCTCAGAGGAGCAAAGGACCGGCACCGCGCCTAGCAGCGTCGAAACGCATACGTCATGGGACACGTGTGCCGCCCGGCAACCTCCAAAGCGGGTGGTTTTCCTTCATTGCCTCACCAATGAATCAATGAATGAACCTCGATAGACACCTCCATGACCTCGTCAAGCCTCTGGAGGTGTTAAACGTGCGCCTCCGAACCTCACCCCCACCCAAGGATCGTCTCATCTCAACAGGGTTAAGGCGGAGATAGCGCGCACGCCGAGGAGCTTCATCAGCCCGTCAAGGTAGTAGGTCGGGTGGCCTGAGACCCGACCTCCTTACTATATTTGCAAACGGGACCTCGGTGCAGGTTGCTTCCGAAACCTGGTGCGACATTGACGGAATCAGGGGGTCCTGGGTTACCTCCCAGCGCGGGAGCACCTTGACGCCGTAGACCACTTTGGCCCTGAACTTCCACTTTTCACGACTTTTCCCCGGATTTCGTGGCACCGCAGCCCCTACCCTTTTAACGGCGCCAAGGCCCTCCCAGCAGGTTTCCCCGACCAGCCGCCCCAGGCGCGCTACATCAACGGCGTCAACCCTCCCACAGCAGAGAAGCGCGCGGGACACCGAAGCACCCCCACGGACATGCCGCCACGTCTCAACGGGGTCAAGCCCCTGCCGGCGGGGAACCTTGCCTGGGGGAGCGGAGCGGACCAACAAACCGACCACGTGTCAAGGGCGTGAGGCCCCGCCAGAAGGGAAATCACGTCTCGCGAGCGGAGGGAGAGCGCGGGACCCCACGGCGCGTTAACACAACCACGGCACTTCCACCCCAGCTGGAGGAGGCGGGGGAGCGGAGCGGAGCAACAAACCGACCACGTGTCAAGGGCGTGAGGCCCCGCCAGAAGGGGAATCACGTCTCGCGAGCGGAGAGAGAGCGCAGGACCCCACGGAGCGTTAACACAACCACGGTACAAGGGCGGCGCGCCTCTCCCGGCAGGAGACGCTTCCACCCCAGCCGGGGGAGGCGGGGGAGCGGAGCGGAGCAGCACACCGACCACGTGTCAAGGGCGTGAGGCCCCGCCAGGAGGGGAATCACGTCTCGCGAGCGGAGGGAGAGCGCGGGACCCCACGGCGCGTTAAAACAACCACGGTACAAGGGCGGCGCGCCTCTCCCGGCAGGAGACGCTGCCACCCCTGCCGGGGGAGGCGGGGGAGCGGAGCGGAGCAGCACACCGACCACGTATCAAGGGCGTGAGGCCCCACCAGGAGGGGAATCACGTCTCGCGAGCGGAGGGAGAGCGTTGGACCCCACGGCGCGTTAAAACAACCACGGTACAAGGGCGGCGCGCCACTCCCGGCAGGAGACGCTTCCACCCCAGCGGGGGGAGGCAGGGGAGCGGAGCGGAGACACAAACCGACCACGTATCAAGGGCGTGAGGCCCCGCCAGAAGGGGAATCACGTCTCGCGAGCGGAGGGAGAGCGCAGGACCCCACGGAGCGTTAACACAACCACGGTACAAGGGCGGCGCGCCTCTCCCGGCAGGAGACGCTTCCACCCCAGCCGGGGGAGCGGAGCGGAGCAGCACACCGACCACGTGTCAAGGGCGTGAGGCCCCGCCAGGAGGGGAATCACGTCTCGCGAGCGGAGGGAGAGCGCGGGACACCACGGCGCGTTAAAGCAACCACGGTACAAGGGCGGCGCGCCTCTCCCGGCAGGAGACGCTTCCACCCCTGCCGGGGGAGGCGGGGGAGCGGAGCGGAGCAACAAACCGACCACGTATCAAGGGCGTGAGGCCCCGCCAGAAGGGGAATCACGTCTCGCCAGCGGAGGGAGAGCGTTGGACCCCACGGCGCGTTAAAACAACCACGGTACAAGGGCGGCGCGCCACTCCCGGCAGGAGACGCTTCCACCCCAGCAGGGGGAGGCAGGGGAGCGGAGCGGAGACACAAAACGACCACGTATCAAGGGCGTGAGGCCCCGCCAGAAGGGGAATCACGTCTCGCGAGCGGAGGGAGAGCGCAGGACCCCACGGAGCGTTAACACAACCACGGTACAAGGGCGGCGCGCCTCTCCCGGCAGGAGACGCTTCCACCCCAGCCGGGGGAGGCGGGGGAGCGGAGCGGAGCAGCACACCGACCACGTGTCAAGGGCGTGAGGCCCCGCCAGGAGGGGAATCACGTCTCGCGAGCGGAGGGAGAGCGCGGGACACCACGGCGCGTTAAAGCAACCACGGTACAAGGGCGGCGCGCCTCTCCCGGCAGGAGACGCTTCCACCCCTGCCGGGGGAGGCGGGGGAGCGGAGCGGAGCAACAAACCGACCACGTATCAAGGGCGTGAGGCCCCGCCAGAAGGGGAATCACGTCTCGCCAGCGGAGGGAGAGCGCGGGACCCCACGGCGCGTTAACACAACCGAGGAACAAGGGCGTCGCGCCTCTCCCGGCAGGAGACGCTTCCACCCCAGCCGGGTGAGGCGGGGGAGCGGAGCGGAGAAACAAACCGACCACGTATCAAGGGCGTGAGGCCCCACCAGGAGGGGAATCACGTCTCGCGAGCGGAGGGAGAGCGTTGGACCCCACGGCGCGTTAAAACAACCACGGTACAAGGGCGGCGCGCCACTCCCGGCAGGAGACGCTTCCACCCCAGCAGGGGGAGGCAGGGGAGCGGAGCGGAGACACAAACCGACAACGTATCAAGGGCGTGAGGCCCCGCCAGAAGGGGAATCACGTCTCGCGAGCGGAGGGAGAGCGCAGGACCCCACGGAGCGTTAACACAACCACGGTACAAGGGCGGCGCGCCTCTCCCGGCAGGAGACGCTTCCACCCCAGCCGGGGGAGGCGGGGGAGCGGAGCGGAGCAGCACACCGACCACGTGTCAAGGGCGTGAGGCCCCGCCAGGAGGGGAATCACGTCTCGCGAGCGGAGGGAGAGCGCGGGACACCACGGCGCGTTAAAGCAACCACGGTACAAGGGCGGCGCGCCTCTCCCGGCAGGAGACGCTTCCACCCCTGCCGGGGGAGGCGGGGGAGCGGAGCGGAGCAACAAACCGACCACGTATCAAGGGCGTGAGGCCCCGCCAGAAGGGGAATCACGTCTCGCCAGCGGAGGGAGAGCGCGGGACCCCACGGCGCGTTAACACAACCGAGGAACAAGGGCGTCGCGCCTCTCCCGGCAGGAGACGCTTCCACCCCAGCCGGGTGAGGCGGGGGAGCGGAGCGGAGAAACAAACCGACCACGTATCAAGGGCGTGAGGCCCCACCAGGAGGGGAATCACGTCTCGCGAGCGGAGGGAGAGCGTTGGACCCCACGGCGCGTTAAAACAACCACGGTACAAGGGCGGCGCGCCACTCCCGGCAGGAGACGCTTCCACCCCAGCAGGGGGAGGCAGGGGAGCGGTGCGGAGACACAAACCGACCACGTATCAAGGGCGTGAGGCCCCGCCAGAAGGGGAATCACGTCTCGCGAGCGGAGGGAGAGCGCAGGACCCCACGGAGCGATAACACAACCACGGTACAAGGGCGGCGCGCCTCTCCCGGCAGGAGACGCTTCCACACCAGCCGGGGGAGGAGGGGGAGCGGAGCGGAGCAACACACCGACCACGTGTCAAGGGCGTGAGGCCCCGCCAGAAGGGGAATCACGTCTCGCGAGCGGAGGGAGAGCGCGGGACCCCACGGCGCGATAACACAACCGAGGTACAAGGGCGTCGCGCCTCTCCCGGCAGGAGACGCTTCCACCCCAGCAGGGGGAGGCAGGGGAGCGGAGCGGAGACACAAACCGACCACGTATCAAGGGCGTGAGGCCCCGCCAGAAGGGGAATCACGTCTCGCGAGCGGAGGGAGAGCGCGGGACCCCACGGAGCGTTAACACAACCACGGTACAAGGGCGGCGCGCCTCTCCCGGCAGGAGACGCTTCCACCCCAGCCGGGGGAGGCGGGGGAGCGGAGCGGAGCAGCACACCGACCACGTGTCAAGGGCGTGATGCCCCGCCAGGAGGGGAATCACGTCTCGCGAGCGGAGGGAGAGCGCGGGACACCACGGCGCGTTAAAGCAACCACGGTACAAGGGCGGCGCGCCTCTCCCGGCAGGAGACGCTTCCACCCCTGCCGGGGGAGGCGGGGGAGCGGAGCGGAGCAACAAACCGACCACGTATCAAGGGCGTGAGGCCCCGCCAGAAGGGGAATCACGTCTCGCCAGCGGAGGGAGAGCGCGGGACCCCACGGCGCGTTAACACAACCGAGGTACAAGGGCGTCGCGCCTCTCCCGGCAGGAGACGCTTCCACCCCAGCCGGGGGAGGAGGGGGAGCGGAGCGGAGCAACACACCGACCACGTGTCAAGGGCGTGAGGCCCCGCCAGAAGGGGAATCACGTCTCGCGAGCGGAGGGAGAGCGCGGGACCCCACGGCGCGATAACACAACCGAGGTACAAGGGCGTCGCGCCTCTCCCGGCAGGAGACGCTTCCACCCCAGCAGGGGGAGGCAGGGGAGCGGAGCGGAGACACAAACCGACCACGTATCAAGGGCGTGAGGCCCCGCCAGAAGGGGAATCACGTCTCGCGAGCGGAGGGAGAGCGCGGGACCCCACGGAGCGTTAACACAACCACGGTACAAGGGCGGCGCGCCTCTCCCGGCAGGAGACGCTTCCACCCCAGCCGGGGGAGGCGGGGGAGCGGAGCGGAGCAGCACACCGACCACGTGTCAAGGGCGTGATGCCCCGCCAGGAGGGGAATCACGTCTCGCGAGCGGAGGGAGAGCGCGGGACCCACGGCGCGTTAAAACAACCACGGTACAAGGGCAGCGCGCCTCTCCCGGCAGGAGACGCTTCCACCCCTGCCGGGGGAGGAGGGGGAGCGGAGCGGAGACACAAACCGACCACGTATCAAGGGCGTGAGGCCCCGCCAGAAGGGGAATCACGTCTCGCGAGCGGAGGGAGAGCGAGGGACCCCACGGCGCGTTAACACAACCGATGTACAAGGGCGGCGCGCCTCTCCCGGCAGGAGACGCTTCCACCCCAGCCGGGGGAGGCGGGGGAGCGGAGCGGAGCAACACACCGACCACGTGTCAAGGGCGTGAGGCCCCGCCAGGAGGGGAATCACGTCTCGCGAGCGGAGGGAGAGCGTGGGACCCCACGGCGCGTTAAAGCAACCACGGTACAAGGGCGGCGCGCCTCTCCCGGCAGGAGACGCTTCCACCCCTGCCGGGGGAGGAGGGGGAGCGGAGCGGAGACACAAACCGACCACGTATCAAGGGCGTGAGGCCCCGCCAGAAGGGGAATCACGTCTCGCGAGCGGAGGGAGAGCGAGGGACCCCACGGCGCGTTAACACAACCGAGGTACAAGGGCGTCGCGCCTCTCCCGGCAGGAGACGCTTCCACCCCAGCCGGGTGAGGCGGGGGAGCGGAGCGGAGAAACAAACCGACCACGTATCAAGGGCGTGAGGCCCCACCAGGAGGGGAATCACGTCTCGCGAGCGGAGGGAGAGCGTTGGACCCCACGGCGCGTTAAAACAACCACGGTACAAGGGCGGCGCGCCACTCCCGGCAGGAGACGCTTCCACCCCAGCAGGGGGAGGCAGGGGAGTGGAGCGGAGACACAAACCGACCACGTATCAAGGGCGTGAGGCCCCGCCAGAAGGGGAATCACGTCTCGCGAGCGGGGGGGAGAGCGCAGGACCCCACGGAGCGTTAACACAACCACGGTACAAGGGCGGCGCGCCTCTCCCGGCAGGAGACGCTTCCACCCCAGCCGGGGGAGGCGGGGGAGCGGAGCGGAGCATCACACCGACCACGTGTCAAGGGCGTGAGGCCCCGCCAGGAGGGGAATCACGTCTCGCGAGCGGAGGGAGAGCGCGGGACCCCACGGCGCGTCAAAACAACCACGGTACAAGGGCGGCGCGCCTCTCCCGGCAGGAGACGCTTCCACCCCAGCCGGGGGAGGCGGGGGAGCGGAGCGGAGCAACACACCGACCACGTGTCAAGGGCGTGAGGCCCCGCCAGGAGGGGAATCACGTCTCGCGAGCGGAGGGAGAGCGTGGGACCCCACGGCGCGTTAAAGCAACCACGGTACAAGGGCGGCGCGCCTCTCCCGGCAGGAGACGCTTCCACCCCTGCCGGGGGAGGAGGGGGAGCGGAGCGGAGACACAAACCGACCACGTATCAAGGGCGTGAGGCCCCGCCAGAAGGGGAATCACGTCTCGCGAGCGGAGGGAGAGCGAGGGACCCCATGGCGCGTTAACACAACCGAGGTACAAGGGCGTCGCGCCTCTCCCGGCAGGAGACGCTTCCACCCCAGCCGGGTGAGGCGGGGGAGCGGAGCGGAGAAACAAACCGACCACGTATCAAGGGCGTGAGGCCCCACCAGGAGGGGAATCACGTCTCGCGAGCGGAGGGAGAGCGTTGGACCCCACAGCGCGTTAAAACAACCACGGTACAAGGGCGGCGCGCCACTCCCGGCAGGAGACACTTCCACCCCAGCAGGGGGAGGCAGGGGAGCGGAGCGGAGACACAAACCGACCACGTATCAAGGGCGTGAGGCCCCGCCAGAAGGGGAATCACGTCTCGCGAGCGGAGGGAGAGCGCAGGACCCCACGGAGCGTTAACACAACCACGGTACAAGGGCGGCGCGCCTCTCCCGGCAGGAGACGCTTCCACCCCAGCCGGGGGAGGCGGGGGAGCGGAGCGGAGCAACACACCGACCACGTGTCAAGGGCGTGAGGCCCCGCCAGGAGGGGAATCACGTCTCGCGAGCGGAGGGAGAGGGCGGGACCCCACGGCGCGTTAAAACAACCACGGTACAAGGGCGGCGCGCCTCTCCCGGCAGGAGACGCTTCCACCCCTGCCGGGGGAGGCGGGGAAGCGGAGCGGAGCAACAAACCGACCACGTATCAAGGGCGTGAGGCCCCGCCAGAAGGGGAATCACATCTCGCGAGCGGAGGGAGAGCGAGGGACCCCACGGCGCGTTAACACAACCGAGGTACAAGGGCGGCGCGCCTCTCCCGGCAGGAGACGCTTCCACCCCAGCCGGGGGAGGCGGGGGAGCGGAGCGGAGCAACAAACCGACCACGTATCAAGGGCGTGAGACCCCGCCAGAAGGGGGATCACGTCTCGCGAGCGGAGGGAGAGCGCAGGACCCCACGGAGCGTTAACACAACCACGGTACAAGGGCGGCGCGCCTCTCCCGGCAGGAGACGCTTCCACCCCTGCCGGGGGAGGCGGGGGAGCGGAGCGGAGCAAGAAACCGACCACGTATCAAGGGCTTGAGGCCCCGCCAGAAGGGGAATCACGTCTCGCGAGCGGAGGGAGAGCGAGGGACCCCACGGCGCTCCCCCGCCTCTCCCAGCTGGGGTGGAAGCGTCTCCTGCCGGGAGAGGCGCGCCGCCCTTGTACCGTGGTTGTGTTAACGCTCCGTGGGGTCCTGCGCTCTCCCTCCGCTCGCGAGACGTGATTCCCCTCCTGGTGGGGCCTCACGCCCTTGATACGTGGTCGGTTTGTTTCTCCGCTCCGCTCCCCCGCCTCACCCGGCTGGGGTGGAAGCGTCTCCTGCCGGGAGAGGCGCGACGCCCTTGTACCTCGGTTGTTCTAACGCGCCGTGGGGTCCCGCGCTCTCCCTCCGCTGGCGAGACGTGATTCCCCTTCTGGCGGGGCCTCACGCCCTTCGTACGTGGTCGGTTTGTTGCTCCGCTCCGCTCCCCCGCCTCCCCCGGCAGGGGTGGAAGAATCTCCTGCCGGGAGAGGCGCGCCGCCCTTGTACCGTGGTTGTTTTAACGCGCCGTGGGGTCCCGCGCTCTCCCTCCGCTCGCGAGACGTGATTCCCATCCTGGCAGGGCCTCACGCCCTTGACACGTGGTCGGTGTGCTGCTCCGCTCCGCTCCCCCGCCTCCCCCGGCTAGGGTGGATGCGTCTCCTGCCGGGAGAGGCGCGCCGCCCTTGTACCGTGGTTGTGTTAACGCTCCGTGGGGTCCTGCGCTCTCCCTCCGCTCGCGAGACGTGATTCCCCTTCTGGCGGGGCCTCACGCCCTTGATACGTGGTCGGTTTGTGTCTCCGCTCCGCTCCCCTGCCTCCCCCGGCTGGGGTGGAAGCGTCTCCTGCCGGGAGTGGCGCGCCGCCCTTGTACCGTGGTTGTTTTAACGCGCCGTGGGGTCCAACGCTCTCCCTCCAATCGCGAGACGTGATTCCCCTCCTGGCGGGGCCTCACGCCCTTGACATGTGGTCGGTGTGCTGCTCTGCTCCGCTCCCCCGCCTCCCCCGGCTGGGGTGGATGCGTCTCCTGCCGGGAGAGGCGCGCCGCCCTTGTACCGTGGTTGTGTTAACGCTCCGTGGGGTCCTGCGCTCTCCCTCCGCTCGCGAGACGTGATTCCCCTTCTGGCGGGGCCTCACGCCCTTGATACGTGGTCGGTTTGTGTCTCCGCTCCGCTCCCCTTCCTCCCCCTGCTGGGGTGGAAGCATTTCCTGCCGGGAGTGGCGCGCCGCCCTTGTACCGTGGTTGTTTTAACGCGCTGTGGGGTCCAACGCTCTCCCTCCGCTCGTGAGACGTGATTCCTTTTCTGGTGGGGCCTCACGCCCTTGATACGTGGTCGGTTTGTTTCTCCGCTCCGCTCCCCCGCCTCACCCGGCTGGGGTGGAAGCGTCTCCTGCCGGGAGAGGCGCGACGCCCTTGTTCCTCGGTTGTGTTAACGCGCCGTGGGGTCCCGCGCTCTCCCTCCGCTGGCGAGACGTGATTCCCCTTCTGGCGGGGCCTCACGCCCTTGATACGTGGTCGGTTTGTTGCTCCGCTCCGCTCCCCCGCCTCCCCCGGCAGGGGTGGAAGCGTCTCCTGCCGGGAGAGGCGCGCCGCCCTTGTACCGTGGTTGTTTTAACGCGCCGTGGGGTCCCGCGCTCTCCCTCCGCTCGCGAGACGTGATTCCCATCCTGGCAGGGCCTCACGCCCTTGACACGTGGTCGGTGTGCTGCTCCGCTCCGCTCCCCCGCCTCCCCCGGCTAGGGTGGATGCGTCTCCTGCCGGGAGAGGCGCGCCGCCCTTGTACCGTGGTTGTGTTAACGCTCCGTGGGGTCCTGCGCTCTCCCTCCGCTCGCGAGACGTGATTCCCCTTCTGGCGGGGCCTCACGCCCTTGATACGTGGTCGGTTTGTGTCTCCGCTCCGCTCCCCTGCCTCCCCCGGCTGGGGTGGAAGCGTCTCCTGCCGGGAGTGGCGCGCCGCCCTTGTACCGTGGTTGTTTTAACGCGCCGTGGGGTCCAACGCTCTCCCTCCAATCGCGAGACGTGATTCCCCTCCTGGCGGGGCCTCACGCCCTTGACATGTGGTCGGTGTGCTGCTCCGCTCCGCTCCCCCGCCTCCCCCGGCTGGGGTGGATGCGTCTCCTGCCGGGAGAGGCGCGCCGCCCTTGTACCGTGGTTGTGTTAACGCTCCGTGGGGTCCTGCGCTCTCCCTCCGCTCGCGAGACGTGATTCCCCTTCTGGCGGGGCCTCACGCCCTTGATACGTGGTCGGTTTGTGTCTCCGCTCCGCTCCCCTTCCTCCCCCTGCTGGGGTGGAAGCATTTCCTGCCGGGAGTGGCGCGCCGCCCTTGTACCGTGGTTGTTTTAACGCGCTGTGGGGTCCAACGCTCTCCCTCCGCTCGTGAGACGTGATTCCTTTTCTGGTGGGGCCTCACGCCCTTGATACGTGGTCGGTTTGTTTCTCCGCTCCGCTCCCCCGCCTCACCCGGCTGGGGTGGAAGCGTCTCCTGCCGGGAGAGGCGCGACGCCCTTGTTCCTCGGTTGTGTTAACGCGCCGTGGGGTCCCGCGCTCTCCCTCCGCTGGCGAGACGTGATTCCCCTTCTGGCGGGGCCTCACGCCCTTGATACGTGGTCGGTTTGTTGCTCCGCTCCGCTCCCCCGCCTCCCCCGGCAGGGGTGGAAGCGTCTCCTGCCGGGAGAGGCGCGCCGCCCTTGTACCGTGGTTGCTTTAACGCGCCGTGGGGTCCCGCGCTCTCCCTCCGCTCGCGAGACGTGATTCCCCTCCTGGCGGGGCCTCACGCCCTTGACACGTGGTCGGTGTGCTGCTCCGCTCCGCTCCCCCGCCTCCCCCGGCAGGGGTAAAAGCGTCTCCTGCCGGGAGAGGCGCGCCGCCCTTGTACCGTGGTTGTTTTAACGCGCCGTGGTGTCCCGCGCTCTCCCTCCGCTCGCGAGACGTGATTCCCCTCCTGGCGGGGCCTCACACCCTTGACACGTGGTCGGTGTGCTGCTCCGCTCCGCTCCCCCGCCTCCCCCGGCTGGGGTGGAAGCGTCTCCTGCCGGGAGAGGCGCGCCGCCCTTGTACTGTGGTTGTGTTAACGCTCCGTGGGGTCCTGCGCTCTCCCTCCGCTCGCGAGACGTGATTCCCCTTCTGGCGGGGCCTCACGCCCTTGATACGTGGTCGGTTTGTGTCTCCGCTCCGCTCCCCGGCCTCCCCCTGATGGGGTGGAAGTGTCTCCTGCCGGGAGTGGCGCGCCGCCCTTGTACCGTGGTTGTTTTAACGCGCCGTGGGGTCCAACGCTCTCCCTCCGCTCGCGAGACGTGATTCCCCTCCTGGTGGGGCCTCACGCCCTTGATACGTGGTCGGTTTGTTTCTCCGCTCCGCTCCTCCGCCTCACCCGGCTGGGGTGGAAGCGTCTCCTGCCGGGAGAGGGGCGACGCCCTTGTACCTAAGTTGTGTTAACGCGCCGTGGGGTCCCGTGCTCTCCCTCCGCTGGCGAGACGTGATTCCCCTTCTGGCGGGGCCTCACGCCCTTAATACGTGGTCGGTTTGTTGCACTGCTCCGCTCCCCCGCCTCCCCCGGCAGGGGTGGAAGCGTCTCCTGCCGGGAGAGGCGCGCCGCCCTTGTACCGTGGTTGCTTTAACGCGCCGTGGGGTCCCGCGCTCTCCCTCCGCTCGCGAGACGTGATTCCCCTCCTGGCGGGGCCTCACGCCCTTGACACGTGGTCGGTGTGCTGCTCCGCTCCGCTCCCCCGCCTCCCCCGGCTGGGGTGGAAGCGTCTCCTGCCGGGAGAGGCGCGCCGCCCTTGTACCGTGGTTGTGTTAACGCTCCGTGGGGTCCTGCGCTCTCCCTCCGCTCGCGAGACGTGATTCCCCTTCTGGCGGGGCCTCACGCCCTTGATACGTGGTCGGTTTGTGTCTCCGCTCCGCTCCCCTGCCCCCCCTGCTGGGGTGGAAGCGTCTCCTGCCGGGAGTGGCGCGCCGCCCTTGTACCGTGGTTGTTTTAACGCGCCGTGGGGTCCAACGCTCTCCCTCCGCTAACGAGACGTGATTCCCCTCCTGGTGGGGCCTCACGCCCTTGATACGTGGTCGGTTTGTTTCTCCACTCCGCTCCCCAGCCTCTCCCAGCTGGGGTGGAAGCGTCTCCTGCCGGGAGAGGCGCGCCGCCCTTGTACCGTGGTTGTGTTAACGCTCCGTGGGGTCCTGCACTCTCCCTCCGCTCGCGAGACGTGATTCCCCTTCTGGCAGGGCCTCACGCCCTTGATACGTGGTCGGTTTGTTGCTCCGCTCCGCTCCCCTGCCTCCCCCTGGTGGGGTGGAAGCGTCTCCTGCCGGGAGAGGCGCGCCGCCCTTGTACCGTGGTTTTTTTAACGCGCCGTAGGGTCCCGCGCTCTCCCTCCGCTCGCGAGACGTGATTCCCCTCCTGGCGGGGCCTCACGCCCTAGACACGTGGTCGGTGTGCTGTTCCGCTCCGCTCCCCCGCCTCCCCCGGCTGGGGTGGGAGCGTCTCCTGCCGGGAGAGGCGCGCCGCCCTTGTACCGTGGTTGTGTTAACGCTCCGTG
Source organism: Scylla paramamosain (assembly GCF_035594125.1). Lineage (NCBI taxonomy): Eukaryota > Metazoa > Arthropoda > Malacostraca > Decapoda > Portunidae > Scylla > Scylla paramamosain. Next base: position 2,463,207 of record NC_087164.1, on the reverse strand, counting down.
GGGTCCTGCGCTCTCCCTCCGCTCGCGAGACATGTTTCCCCTTCTGGTGGGGCCTCACGCCCTTGATATGTGGTCGGTTTGTTACTCCGCTCCGCTCCCCCGCCTCCCCCGTTTGGGGTGGAAGCGTCTCCTGGCGGGAGAGGCGCGACGCCCTTGTACCTCGGTTGTGTTAACGCGCCGTGGGGTCCCTCGCTCTCCCTCCGCTCGCGAGACGTGATTCTCCTCCTGGTGGGGCCTCACGCCCTTGATACGTGGTCGGTTTGTTTCTCCGCTCCGCTCCCCCGCCTCCCCCGGCTGGGGTGGAAGCTTCTCCTGCCGGGAGAGGCGCGCCGCCCTTGTACCGTGGTTGTTATAACGCGCCGTGGGGTCCCGCGCTCTTCCTCCGCTCGCGAGACGTGATTCCCCTCCTGGCGGGGCCTCACGCCCTTGACACGTGGTCGGTGTGCTGCTCCGCTCCGTTCCCTCGCCTCCCCCGGCTGGGGTGGAAGCGTCTCCTGCCGGGAGAGGCGCGCCGCCCTTGTACCGTGGTTGTGTTAACGCTCCGTGGTGTCCTTCGCTCTCCCTCCGCTCGCGAGACGTGATTCCCCTTCTGGCGGGGCCTCACGCCCTTGATACGTGATCGGTTTGTTGCTCCGCTCCGCTCCCCCGCCTCCCCCGGCTGGGGTGGAAGCGTCTCCTGCGGGGAGAGGCGCGCCGCCCTTGTACCTCGGTTGTGTTAACCCGCCGTGGGGTCCCACGCTCTCCCTCCGCTCGCGAGACGTGATTCCCCTTCTGGCGGGGCCTCACGCCCTTGATACGTGGTTGGTTTGTTGCTCCGCTCCGCTAACCCCCTCCTCCGGCAGGGGTGGAAGCGTCTCCTGCCGGGAGTGGCGCGCCGCCCTTGTACCGTGGTTGTTTTAACGCGCCGTGGGGTCCCGCGCTCTCCCTCCGCTCGCGAGACGTGATTCCTCTCCTGGCGGGGCCTCACGCCCTTGACACGTGGTCGGTGTGTTGCTCCGCTCTGCTCCCCCGCCTCCCCCGGCTGGGGTGGAAGTGTCTCCTGCCGGGAGAGGCGCGCCGCCCTTGTACCGTGATTGTGTTAACGCTCCGTGGGGTCCTGCGCTCTCCCTCCGCTCGCGAGACGTGATTCCCCTTCTGGCGGGGCCTCACGCCCTTGATACGTGGTCGGTTTGTTGCTCCGCTCCGCTCCCCCGCCTCCCCCGGCTGGGGTGGAAGCGTCTCCTGCCGGGAGAGGCGCGCCGCCCTTGTACCGGGGTTGTTTTAACGCTCCGTGGGGTCCTGCGCTCTCCCTCCGCTCACGAGACGTGATTCCCCTCCTGGTGGGGCCTCACGCCCTTGATACGTGGTCGGTTTGTTTCTCCACTCCGCTCCCCAGCCTCTCCCAGCTGGGGTGGAAGCGTCTCCTGCCGGGAGAGGCGCGCCGCCCTTGTACCGTGGTTGTGTTAACGCTCCGTGGGGTCCTGCACTCTCCCTCCGCTCGCGAGACGTGATTCCCCTTCTGGCAGGGCCTCACGCCCTTGATACGTGGTCGGTTTGTTGCTCCGCTCCGCTCCCCTGCCTCCCCCTGGTGGGGTGGAAGCGTCTCCTGCCGGGAGAGGCGCGCCGCCCATGTACCGTGGTTTTTTTAACGCGCCGTAGGGTCCCGCGCTCTCCCTCCGCTCGCGAGACGTGATTCCCCTCCTGGCGGGGCCTCACGCCCTAGACACGTGGTCGGTGTGCTGTTCCGCTCCGCTCCCCCGCCTCCCCCGGCTGGGGTGGGAGCGTCTCCTGCCGGGAGAGGCGCGCCGCCCTTGTACCGTGGTTGTGTTAACGCTCCGTGGGGTCCTGCGCTCTCCCTCCGCTCGCGAGACATGTTTCCCCTTCTGGTGGGGCCTCACGCCCTTGATATGTGGTCGGTTTGTTACTCCGCTCCGCTCCCCCGCCTCCCCCGTTTGGGGTGGAAGCGTCTCCTGCCGGGAGAGGCGCGACGCCCTTGTACCTCGGTTGTGTTAACGCGCCGTGGGGTCCCTCGCTCTCCCTCCGCTCGCGAGACGTGATTCTCCTCCTGGTGGGGCCTCACGCCCTTGATACGTGGTCGGTTTGTTTCTCCGCTCCGCTCCCCCGCCTCCCCCGGCTGGGGTGGAAGCTTCTCCTGCCGGGAGAGGCGCGCCGCCCTTGTACCGTGGTTGTTATAACGCGCCGTGGGGTCCCGCGCTCTTCCTCCGCTCGCGAGACGTGATTCCCCTCCTGGCGGGGCCTCACGCCCTTGACACGTGGTCGGTGTGCTGCTCCGCTCCGTTCCCTCGCCTCCCCCGGCTGGGGTGGAAGCGTCTCCTGCCGGGAGAGGCGCGCCGCCCTTGTACCGTGGTTGTGTTAACGCTCCGTGGTGTCCTTCGCTCTCCCTCCGCTCGCGAGACGTGATTCCCCTTCTGGCGGGGCCTCACGCCCTTGATACGTGATCGGTTTGTTGCTCCGCTCCTCTCCCCCGCCTCCCCCGGCTGGGGTGGAAGTGTCTCCTGCCGGGAGAGGCGCGCCGCCCTTGTACCGTGGTTGTGTTAACGCTCCGTGGGGTCCTGCGCTCTCCCTCCGCTCGCGAGACGTGATTCCCCTTCTGGCGGGGCCTCACGCCCTTGATACGTGGTCGGTTTGTTGCTCCGCTCCGCTCCCCCGCCTCCCCCGGCTGGGGTGGAAGCGTCTCCTGCCGGGAGAGGCGCGCCGCCCTTGTACCGGGGTTGTTTTAACGCGCCGTGGGGTCCCGCGCTCTTCCTCCTCTCGCGAGACGTGATTCCCCTTTTGGCGGGGCCTCACGCCCTTGATACGTGGTCGGTTTGTTTCTCCGCTCCGCTCCCCCCCTTCCCCGGCTGGGGAGGAAGCGTCTCCCGCCGGGAGAGGCGCGAAGCCCTTGTACCATGGTTGTGTTAAGGCGCCGTGGGGTCCCGCGCTCTCCCTCCGCTCGCAGGACGTGATTCCCTTTCTGGCGGGGCCTCACGCCCTTGACACGTGGTCGGTTTAATGCTCCGCTCCGCTCCCCTGCCTCCCCCAGCTGGGGTGGAAGCGTCTCCGGCCGGGAGAGGCGCGCCGCTCTAGTACCGTGGTTGTGTTAACGCTCCGTGGGGTCCTGTGCTCTCCCTCCGCTCGCGAGACGCAATTCCCCCTTTGATGGGGCCTCAAGCCCTTGACACGTGGTCAGTTTTCTGTTCTGCTCAATCTAATCACACCAAAAGGGCTGTGAAGTTCTCCCGGCGGGAGAGCCTTGCACTCGAGTTGGACGTAGAATCGGTACTCACCGACATTACTACTACTACCTCAAGGGGGTGAGGACCCAGGCAGCGGAGAAGCTTGAGGAGCGAGAGAAGGAAGAGAAACCGACCACGTGTCAAGGGCGTGAGGCCCCACCAGAAGGGGAATCACCTCTCGCGAGCGGAGGGAGAGCGCACGACCCCACGGAGCGTTAACACAACCACGGTACAAGGGCGGCGCGCCTCTCCCGGCAGGAGACGCTTCCACCCCAGTTGGGGGAGACGGGGGAGCGGAGCGGAGCAACACACCGACCACGTGTCAAGGGCGTGAGGCCCCGCCAGGAGGGGAATCACGTCTCGCGAGCGGTGGGAGAGCGCGGTACCCCACGGCGCGTTAAAACAACCAAGGTACAAGGGCGGCGCGCCTCTCCCGGCAGGAGACGCTACCACCCCAGCCGGCGGAGGCGGAGGAGCGGAGTTAAGCAACAAACCGACCACGTATCAAAGGCGTGAGGCCCCGCCAGAAGGGGAATCACGTCTCGCGAGCGGAGGGAGAGCACGGGACCCCACGGCGCGTTAAAATAACCACGGTACAAGGGCGGCGCGCCTCTCCCCGCAGGAGACGCTTCCACCCCAGGAGGGGGAGACAGGGGAGCGGAGCGGAGCAACAAACCGACCACGTATCAAGGGCGTGAGGCCCCGCCAGAAGAGGTATCACGTCTCGCGAGCGGAGGGAGAGCGAGGGACCCCACGGCGCGTTAACACAACCGATGTACAAGGGCGTCGCGCCTCTCCCGGCAGGAGACGCTTCCACCCCAACCGGGGGAGGCGGGGGAGCGGAGCGGAGCAACAAACCGACCACGTATCAAGGGCGTGAGGCCCCGCCAGAAGGGGAATCACGTCTCGCGAGCGGAGGGAGAGCGCAGGACCCCACGGAGCGTTAACACAACCACGGTACAAGGGCGGCGCGCCTCTCCCGGCAGGAGACGCTTCCACCCCTGCCGGGGGAGGCGGGGGAGCGGAACGGAGCAACAAACCGACCACGTATCAAGGGCGTGAGGCCCCGCCAGAAGGGGAATCACGTCTCGCGAGCGGAGGGAGGGCGCGGGACCCCACGGCACGTTAACAGAACCACGGCACAACGGCGGCGCGCCTCTCCCGGCAGGAGACGCTTCCATCCCTGCCGGGGGAGGCGAGGGGAGCGGAGCGGAGCAACACACCGACCACGTGTCAAGGGCTTGAGGCCCCGCCAGGAGGGGAATCACGTCTCGCGAGCGGAGGGAGAGGGCAGGACCCCATGGCGCGTTAACACAACCACGGCACAACGGCGGCGCGCCTCTCCCGGCAGGAGACGCTTCCACCCCTGCCGGGGGAGGTGGGGGAGAGGAGCGAAGCAACAAACCGACCAAGTATCAAGGGCGTGAGGCCCCGCCAGAAGGGGAATCACGGCTCGCGAGCGGAGGGAGAGCGAGGGATCCCACGGCGCGTTAACACAACCGATGTACAAGGGCGTTGCGCCTCTCCCGGCAGGAGACGCTTCCACCCCAACCGGGGGAGGCGGGGGAGCGGAGCGCAGCAACAAACCGACCACGTATCAAGGGCGTGAGGCCCCGCCAGAAGGGGAATCACGTCTCGCGAGCGGAGGGAGAGCGTGGGACCCCACGGCGCGTTAACACAACCGAGGTACAAGGGCGGCGCGCCTCTCCCGGCAGGAGACGCTTCCACCCCGGCCGGGGGAGGCGGGGGAGCGGAACGGAGCAACAAACCGACCACGTATCAAGGGCGTGAGGCCCCGCCAGAAGGGGAATCACGTCTCGCGAGCGGAGGGAGAGCGAGGGACCCCACGGCGCCTTAACACAACCGAGGTACAAGGGCGTCGCGCCTCTCCCGGCAGGAGACGCTTCCATCCCGGCCGGGGGAGGCGGGGGAGCGGAACGGAGCAACAAACCGACCACGTATCAAGGGCGTGAGGCCCCGCCAGAAGGGGAATCACGTCTCGCCAGCGGAGGGAGAGCGCAGGACTCCATGGCGCGTTAACACAACCGAGGTACAAGGGCGGCGCGCCTCTCCCGGCAGGAGACGCTTCCACCCCAGCTGGGGGAGGCGGGGGAGCGGAACGGAGAAACAAACCGACCACGAATCAAGGGCGTGAGGCCCCGCCAGGAGGGGAATCACGTCTCGCGAGCGGAGGGAGAGTGCGGGACCCCACGGCGCGTTAAAACAACCACGGTACAAGGGCGGCGCGCCTCTCCCGGCAGGAGACGCTACCACCCCAGCCGGCGGAGGCGGAGGAGCGGAGTTAAGCAAGAAACCGACCACGTATCAAGGGCGTGAGGCCCCACCAGAAGGGGAATCACGTCTCGCGAGCGGAGGGAGAGCACGGGACCCCACGGCGCGTTAAAATAACCACGGTACAAGGGCGGCGCGCCTCTCCCCGCAGGAGACGCTTCCACCCCAGGAGGGGGAGACAGGGGAGCGGAGCGGAGCAACAAACCGACCACGTATCAAGGGCGTGAGGCCCCGCCAGAAGGGGAATCACGTCTCGCGAGCGGAGGGAGAGCGCAGGACCCCAGGGAGCGATAACACAACCACGGTACAAGGGCGGCGCGCCTCTCCCGGCAGGAGACGCTTCCACCCCAGCCGGGGGAGGCGGGGGAGCGGAGCGGAGCAACAAACCGACCAGGTATCAAGGGCGTGAGGCCCCGCCAGAAGGGGAATCACTTCTCGCGAGCGGAGGGAGAGCGAGGGACCCCACGGTGCGTTAACACAACCAAGGTACAAGGGCGTCGCGCCTCTCCCGGCAGGAGACGCTTCCACCCCAACCAGGGGAGGCGGGGGAGCGGAGCGAAGCAACAAACCGACCACGTATCAAGGGCGTGAGGCCCCACCAGGAGGGGAATCACGTCTCGCGAGCGTAGGGAGAGCGCGGGACCCCACGGCGCGCTAAAATAACCACGGTACAAGGGCGGCGCGCCTCTCCCGGCAGGAGACGCTTCCACTCCAGCAGGGGGAGGCAGGGGAGCGGAGTGGAGCAACAAACCGACCACGTATCAAGGGTGTGAGGCCCCGCCAGAAGGGGAATCACGTCTCGCGAGCGGAGGGAGAGCGCAGGACCCCACGGAGCGTTAACACAACCACGGTACAAGGGCGGCGCGCCTCTCCCGGCAGGAGACGCTTCCACCCCAGCCGGGGGAGGCGGGGGAGCGGAGCGGAGCAACACACCGACCATGTGTCAAGGGCGTGAGGCCCCGCCAGGAGGGGAATCACGTCTCGCGAGCGGAGGGTGAGCGCGGGACCCCACGGCGCGTTAAAACAACCACGGTACAAGGGCGGCGCGCCTCTCCCGGCAGGAGACGCTTCCACCCCAGCCGGGGGAGGCGGGGGAGCGGAGCGGAGCAACAAACCGACCACGTATCAAGGGCGTGAGGCCCCGCCAGAAGAGGTATCACGTCTCGCGAGCGGAGGGAGAGCGAGGGACCCCACGGTGCGTTAACACAACCGATGTACAAGGGCGTCGCGCCTCTCCCGGCAGGAGACGCTTCCACCCCAACCGGGGGAGGAGGGGGAGCGGAGCGGAGCAACAAACCGACCACGTATCAAGGGCGTGAGGCCCCGCCAGGAGGGGAATCACGTCTCGCGAGCGGAGGGAGAGCGCAGGACCCCACGGAGCGTTAACACAACCACGGTACAAGGGCGGCGCGCCTCTCCCGGCAGGAGACGCTTCCACCCCTGCCGGGGGAGGCGGGGGAGCGGAGCGGAGCAACACACCGACCACGTGTCATGGGCGTGAGGCCCCACCAGAAGGGGAATCACGTCTCGCGAGCGGAGGGAGGGCGCGGGACCCCACGGCACGTTAACAGAACCACGGCACAACGGCGGCGCGCCTCTCCCGGCAGGAGACGCTTCCACCCCTGCCGGGGGAGGCGAGGGGAGCGGAGCGGAGCAACACACCGACCACGTGTCAAGGGCTTGAGGCCCCGCCAGGAGGGGAATCACGTCTCGCGAGCGGAGGGAGAGGGCAGGACCCCATGGCGCGTTAACACAACCACGGCACAACGGCGGCGCGCCTCTCCCGGCAGGAGACGCTTCCACCCCTGCCGGGGGAGGCGGGGGAGAGGAGCGAAGCAACAAACCGACCACGTATCAAGGGCGTGAGGCCCCGCCAGAAGGGGAATCACGTCTCGCGAGCGGTGGGAGAGCGAGGGATCCCACGGCGCGTTAACACAACCGATGTACAAGGGCGTTGCGCGTCTCCCGGCAGGAGACGCTTCCACCCCAACCGGGGGAGGCGGGGGAGCGGAGCGCAGCAACAAACCGACCACGTATCAAGGGCGTGAGGCCCCGCCAGAAGGGGAATCACGTCTCGCGAGCGGAGGGAGAGCGTGGGACCCCACGGCGCGTTAACACAACCGAGGTACAAGGGCGGCGCGCCTCTCCCGGCAGGAGACGCTTCCACCCCGGCCGGGGGAGGCGGGGGAGCGGAACGGAGCAACAAACCGACCACGTATCAAGGGCGTGAGGCCCCGCCAGAAAGGGAATCACGTCTCGCGAGCGGAGGGAGAGCGCGGGACCCCACGGCGCCTTAACACAACCGAGGTACAAGGGCGGCGCGCCTCTCCCGGCAGGAGACGCTTCCACCCCGGCCGGGGGAGGCGGGGGAGCGGAACGGAGCAACAAACCGACCACGTATCAAGGGCGTGAGGCCCCGCCAGAAGGGGAATCACGTCTCGCCAGCGGAGGGAGAGCGCGGGACTCCATGGCGCGTTAACACAACCGAGGTACAAGGGCGGCGCGCCTCTCCCGGCAGGAGACGCTTCCACCCCAGCCGGGGAAGGCGGGGGGAGCGGAACGGAGAAACAAACCGACCACGAATCAAGGGCGTGAGGCCCCACCAGGAGGGGAATCACGTCTCGCGAGTTGAGGGAGAGCGCGGGACCCCACGGTGCGTTAAAACAACCACGGTACAAGGGCGGCGCGCCTCTCCCGGCAGGAGACGCTTCCACCCCAGCAGGGGGAGGCAGGGGAGCGGAGCGGAGACACAAACCGACCACGTATCAGGGGCGTGAGGCCCCGCCAGAAGGGGAATCACGTCTCGCGAGCGGAGGGAGAGCGCAGGACCCCACGGAGCGTTAACACAACCGATGTACAAGGGCGTCGCGCCTCTCCCGGCAGGAGACGCTTCCACCCCAACCGGGGGAGGCGGGGGAGCGGAGCGGAGCAACAAACCGACCACGTATCAAGGGCGTGAGGCCCCGCCAGAAGAGGTATCACGTCTCGCGAGCGGAGGGAGAGCGCGGGACCCCACGGCGCGTTAACACAACCGATGTACAAGGGCGTCGCGCCTCTCCCGGCAGGAGACGCTTCCACCCCAACCGGGGGAGGCGGGGGAGTTTAGCGGAGCAACAAACCGACCACGTATCAAGGGCGTGAGGCCCCGCCAGGAGGGGAATCACGTCTCGCGAGCGGAGGGAGAGCGCAGGACCCCACGGAGCGTTAACACAACCGATGTACAAGGGCGTCGCGCCTCTCCCGGCAGGAGACGCTTCCACCCCAACCGGGGGAGGCGGGGGAGCGGAGCGGAGCAACAAACCGACCACGTATCAAGGGCGTGAGGCCCTGCCAGAAGAGGTATCACGTCTCGCGAGCGGAGGGAGAGCGAGGGACCCCACGGCGCGTTAACACAACCGATGTACAAGGGCGTCGCGCCTCTCCCGGCAGGAGACGCTTCCACCCCAACCGGGGGAGGCGGGGGAGCGGAGCGGAGCAACACACCGACCACGTGTCAAGGGCGTGAGGCCCCACCAGAAGGGGAATCACGTCTCGCGAGCGGAGGGAGGGCGCGGGACCCCACGGCACGTTAACAGAACCACGGCACAACGGCGGCGCGCCTCTCCCGGCAGGAGACGCTTCCACCCCTGCCGGGGGAGGCGAGGGGAGCGGAGCGGAGCAACACACCGACCACGTGTCAAGGGCTTGAGGCCCCGCCAGGAGGGGAATCACGTCTCGCGAGCAGAGGGAGAGGGCAGGACCCCATGGCGCGTTAACACAACCACGGCACAACGGCGGCGCGCCTCTCCCGGCAGGAGACGCTTCCACCCCTGCCGGGGGAGGCGGGGGAGAGGAGCGAAGCAACAAACCGACCACGTATCAAGGGCGTGAGGCCCCGCCAGAAGGGGAATCACGTCTCGCGAGCGGAGGGAGAGCGAGGGATCCCACGGCGCGTTAACACAACCGATGTACAAGGGCGTTGCGCCTCTCCCGGCAGGAGACGCTTCCACCCCAACCGGGGGAGGCGGGGGAGCGGAGCGCAGCATCAAACCGACCACGTATCAAGGGCGTGAGGCCCCGCCAGAAGGGGAATCACGTCTCGCGAGCGGAGGGAGAGCGTGGGACCCCACGGCGCGTTAACACAACCGAGGTACAAGGGCGGCGCGCCTCTCCCGGCAGGAGACGCTTCCACCCCGGCCGGGGGAGGCGGGGGAGC
>NC_087164.1:2443505-2446005 GCF_035594125.1 Scylla paramamosain | reverse complement strand
TTATTAATATGCTTAAATTTGGCGGGTACTCTCCCCTAACACGAGGTCGACATTGGAAAAAAAAATCAATTTTTTCCTTCCTGCCTTTGCTGACCACTTCAGTAAGGACTAGTATTGACCAAGAGGTTTGTTTGGTTTCTCGCTCCTCAGCATCATCATCATCATCATCTCATAGCGAGCCGCGGTTATTTTTCAACCGACCCGGCCGCGTCCATGAAGAGAGGAGGGAATGTGACGCACGCACGCCCCTTTGTGCGTCTCCCTCCTCCTCCAGCCCATCAAGATGCTGCGGCAGAGCCTCCACCCTCGATGAGGGTGGGGAGCCGAGACCTCCTCAAGGCATGGACGGCGTGCGTGGCCGCTGCTGCTCCGGGCGGCGTTCCGTCCGAGCGAGGCAGAATTGCTACTACATACAGCGCAGCCGGAGAGTGGTTGGTGGTTTGTTTGCTTTTGCCTGTGGGAGTGAGTTCACACACTTCTCCACTTTAAATATATAATAATAAACTTGCCCTCTTTCTTTAACCACTTTAACCTCCTCCGCAGGTGTACAGTAGATATCTTTATAGCCTCACTGCACTTGGACTTGGAAGCGCTGCTGGTGCAGCAGCAGCCGGCACTGGTCCTTGCATGGGCTGCCCCAGACGCACAGTACTACTACTCTCGTGCGCTTTGACAGCCCGTCTTAAGGGAACGCCCCAAGCAGCCTCTCTGCTTTTATTCAGGGCGAAACTCCCCAAGGCGGTCACTGCCAAGCACGCAGGCCAAGGGCGGGTCCCGCCCAACAACAGTGTTGTTGTTGTGGTGGTCTCCCGCCGCCGCCGCCGCTTAGAAGCCCACCGACACGGCATAGGGTGCGGTGGTAAGCGGACAGCGTGCCTCACGTGACAGGACAATGCCGATGTATTGGAATTGATATCCGACCCTCGTGTAGGAGTGGCGGCAGCACATGAGAGTGCCGCCGCCGCAATGTGCGTTCGACTTGTCGATGTATCTGGTATTCTTGCGATTCACATACCGACACGCAGCTTGCTGCGGTCTTCATCGACCCACGAGCCGAGTGATCCACCGTTAAGAGTTGTACATTTCCATTGCTGGAATTTTTTTAGGCTTTCAAGACTTCCGCCGTCTCTGCCCCAGGAGACGATAGTGGGAAGACGTAGTGTGCAGGTTTAAAAACGCCAACAACAAGAGCTTGTTGTTGGACAACACAGGTAGTGTGCAGGTTTGAGATTACCCACCGCCGACGAGTGGTGCCTCCCTCCCGCAGCACGGGGGGCGATCGGGGTTAGTAGAAGAGGAGTGAGGCCTGCTGGCCCACCACCAACTTCTCCTCCGATCGTCATCGTCGCCGTTATCGGAATTAACCAGCGGGCTCACCTAGCCACTACTACGGCGACGACGGAGGAACCAACAAACGCCGGTTGGGACGAGTGGTGCCCTCCCTCCCGCAGCACGGGGGGCGATCGGGGTTAGTAGAAGAGGAGTGGGCCTCGCGGCAGGACCCACCACCAACTTCTCCTCCGACCGTCATCGTCGCCGTTATCGGAATTAACCAGCGGGCTCACCTAGCCACTACTACGGCGACGATGGGGGCACCAAACGCCGGGGACGAGTGGTGCCTTCCCTCCCGCAGCACGGGAGGCGATCGGGGTTAGTAGAAGAGGAGTGGGCCTCGCGGCGGGACCCACCACCAACTTCTCCTCCGACCGTCATCGTCGCCGTTATCGGAATTAACCAGCGGGCTCACCTAGCCACTACTACGGCGACGATGGAGGCACCAAACGCCGGGGACGAGTGGTGCCTTCCCTCCCGCAGCACGGGAGGCGATCGGGGTTAGTAGAAGAGGAGTGGGCCTCGCGGCGGGACCCACCACCAACTTCTCCTCCGACCGTCATCGTCGCCGTTATCGGAATTAACCAGCGGGCTCACCTAGCCACTACTACGGCGACGATGGAGGCACCAAACGCCGGGGACGAGTGGTGCCTTCCCTCCCGCAGCACGGGAGGCGATCGGGGTTAGTAGAAGAGGAGTGGGCCTCGCGGCGGGACCCACCACCAACTTCTCCTCCGACCGTCATCGTCGCCGTTATCGGAATTAACCAGCGGGCTCACCTAGCCACTACTACGGCGACGATGGAGGCACCAAACGCCGGGGACGAGTGGTGCCTTCCCTCCCGCAGCACGGGAGGCGATCGGGGTTAGTAGAAGAGGAGTGGGCCTCGCGGCGGGACCCACCACCAACTTCTCCTCCGACCGTCATCGTCGCCGTTATCGGAATTAACCAGCGGGCTCACCTAGCCACTACTACGGCGACGACGGAGGCACCAAACGCCGTGGTTTCCCGTGGGCGTGGTGTGTAAGTAAGAACAGTTGGTCTACCCCACGCTCCGGCACGGAGCGCGGGGAGAAGAAGCGGAAAAAGAAAGGTTTCCCTCTCTCTTTCCTTTTTTTTTTTTTTTTTTTGGGCGGGCAGGGCACCACCTTTTGCCCCGCCAACAGGT
>NC_087164.1:2348505-2441005 GCF_035594125.1 Scylla paramamosain | reverse complement strand
TCGTCGGCGCCGCTCCTCGAGGCGGGGAATACTAATAACAGGAGGAAGAGGAGCCCTTGCTGGCCACAGACCAGGTGGTGGGGGTTGTCGCGCACGTCACAACGTGCGCGACATACATAATTATGGTTATCTACATTATTGGTTTACCTTAATATTGCGTTTAATATTTAATGTTGAATTCCTTGTCCTTATTTTAATAGTGAAGCCTCTAGTGATCCGTGACTGCGTTCTTATCTGCGGACAAAAGAACAACACGTTCTTGATCTTCATTATTATTAATTTTAATAACTAATGGTGTCTTTATTTTTCAGAGTGCCCTAAAGAAACAGCCTTTGCCTTTATTTAATTATATCAAAGTTTTCACCAAGGATCTCTTAGTTTATTTAATAAGGGGTCATACTTTAGTCTGTAGATGTAAAAAAAAAAATCTTATATATATATATATATATATATATATATATATATATATATATATATATATATATATATATATATATATATATATATATATATATATATATATATATATATATATATATATATATATATATATATATATATATATAAATTATATATATATATATATATATATATATAAGATTTTTTTTTTTACATCTACGGACTAAAGTATGACCCCTTATTAAATAAACTAAGAGATCCTTGGTGAAAACTTTGATATATATATATATATATATATATATATATATATATATATATATATATATATATATATATATATATATATATATATATATATATATATATATATATATATATATATATATATATATATATATATATATATATATATATATATATATATATATATATATATATATATATATATATATATATATATATATATATATATATATATATATATATATATATATATATATATATATATATATATATATATATATATATATATATATATATATATATATATATATATATATATATATATATATATATATATATATTACAGTCAAAACCCGGAATCAGTGAAAATTAGTTTTAACTAAACCCGGAATCAGTCAAAACTAGTTTTAACTAGGTATTTTCAATGTGTTGGTGAACAACTATTATTACCTAGGCAAAACAAGTTATACCTTAATGTGTTTGATATAACTAGAAATATCAAAGTTTAACTAGTTAAATCTAGTTTTATCTGATCGTGTAAGTTAAAACTAGATTCAACAACGGTACTGAATGTCAAAAGTAGGTGAGGGATATGACCACTCGTTTGAGTACCATTGCTCGTTTGAGTACCATTTTTGGGGAACTCAAACATAACATCCCCATCTAACCTAACCTAACCTAACCTAACCTAACCTAACTAGGTTAGACTAAAAGTGAAACTGGTGTAGTGCCGGGGAAAACATTTATATGTATAAGTAGCATTAGGTTAGGTTAGGTTAGGTTAGATGGGGATGTTATGTTTGAGTTCCCTAAAAATGGTACTCAAACGAGCAATGGTACTCAAACGAGTGGTCATATCCCTCAGCAACTAGTTAAAACTAATTTTGACTGATTCCGGGTTTAGTTAAAACTAGTTTTGACTGATTCCGGGTTTTGACTGTAATATATATATATATATATATATATATATATATATATATATATATATATATATATATATATATATATATATATATATATATATATATATATATATATATATATATATATATATATATATATATATATATATATATATATATATATATATATATATATATATATATATATATATATATATATATATATATATATATATCAAAGTTTTCACCAAGGATCTCTTAGTTTATTTAATAAGGGGTCATACTTCAGTCCGTAGATGTAAAAAAAAAAAATCTTATATATATATATATATATATATATATATATATATATATATATATATATATATATATATATATATATATATATATATATATATATATATATATATATATATATATATATATATATATATATATATATATATATATATATATATATATATATATATATATATATATATATATATATATATATATATATATATATATATATATATATATATATATATATATGTATTGAATACATAACATGTACGACTGTATATATATATATATATATATATATATATATATATATATATATATATATATATATATATATATATATATATATATATATATATATATATATATATATATATATATATATATATATATATATATATATATATATATATATATATATATATATATATATATATATATATATATATATATATATACAGTCGTACATGTTATGTATTCAATACCACGAGTGAATTAGAGCATAACTATTTAAATCATAAACATATTGATAACCGTACAAGTATAATATTCACATCAGAAAAAAAAAAATCAGATTTCAAATAAAATTCATACAATCTTTAGTCTTAATTAACACTGTTGTGAAGTTTTCAGTCATATTATTTCCTTTAATAAAAGTAATCGTTGTGTTGTAAAGTCAAAATGCACATATTTTAAATTCTGTAGATTTTTGTCAAAAAGGTCCAATTTAAATATTTTTTACTTGGACATAACTGACATAACCTGTCAGGAGTTTGGCTGGATGGTGTGCTAGGTACATTGTGGTGGACTCTGCAGTCTTACTTCCTTCATCACAGTGTCCCGATTGTTTCGTGTTTTGTTGGCTGTCTCGAGAGGGTTTCTTTGACCTTCTCTGGGCTTGTTGGCTATTGTGTACTTGTCTCATTAGCGTTTTGTGCTGTTAATGCAACTGGTGTTCAGAGCTCTCTGCTGGGAAATCTGAAGCCGGAGGACCACATAATTCTGCCCATGTGTAGCTGTCTGTAGTCCTCCAGGGGACTGCACACAGACTACTTATGGACGGAAGGGCATAATATTTTGTTGGGGGTGGGTTGGCCCATTGTTTACAGAATATTATAAGCCTCATCTTCGTGTGCCCTTTGTCCTAGCTGTGACTGCATCCCCCCCAACTCACTTGCACATGCTTTGTGATTCGTTATCAGCAAGTTTGGGTCTGCTTGGCGTTTGTTATACTCCCTTCTCGGTCGGTGGATTATATCGAGTGGCAATCTCAATTTTGATAGTTAGGGACCAGCAGGTTTCGTCATGATTATGAGCTGGGAGGCTGGGAGCTAGTTTATGGATTTCTAGCTCGAGAGTAGTGGAAGCTGCGCAAGGCACACAAATTATGATGTACCATCCTTATGATCTCATCATGTAAACAAGTGGATGTAATAATCATTGCTGTTCAAACTTTCTATGTACTAATGCTTATTATAGATTTTCTAAGACATAATTTCAGAGACTTGTAGTCGACATTAACTGACGGAGAACTCCACTGCAGGTTGGGGAGGATGAACCAGGGCGGGTTGGTAAATAAATGGGTACGTGATGAAGTTGGGAAACTTAGGTCAACCAGTGAAAAGAGCGCAGAGGACGAAGGAAACATATCTTACCTTGTGAAAACAGCGGCAGCGCATTCTCTCACCTTAGACCATTTGCAGGTAACGTAATGACATAATAATGCAGGTAGACGTATTGCACGCCTTAAACAATGTATTTTGTTTAATATGAATACTGTGTGCTTATAGAACATTTACAGTATTTTCTTGCTTGTATGCACTTTTATACATCCATCCGTCAGCATCGCATTTTTTTTTTTTTTTGTAATAAGCAAATAATTAATACTAATGTATATTAAAATGTCGCTGACATTATCCGTAAATTCAATTTAGATCCTCCTGAAAATGGATTAAATTCTCGTTTGATCTCATGCCAACCTTTCCTGAAAAAACAGATAAATAAATAAAAAATATACAAATAATAGATAAATAAATAAATAAATAAATAAATATATATATATATATATATATATATATATATATATATATATATATATATATATATATATATATATATATATATATATATATATATATATATATATATATATATATATATATATATATATATATATATATATATATATATATATATATATATATATATATATATATATATATATATATATATATATATATATATATTTAGAAATGGCTTGTGGGTAGAGAGAGAGACACAGGTTGACTGGAAAAAAAAAATAGGATGCATGCAGTAATGGTTGAAAAGATATGTGATCGCCAAAAAACACAACGATAACAGAAAATCATAAGGAGATCATTACACTTCTCTTTCACTGGATAGGCAGGATATTACTCACGATAACTGAAGGATCTGGTTGTAAAGTGCAGAGACCACTTAATACATTTATGGTGGAAACATAGCTAGGATCATACTTATATTAGGTTATTTTCCGAACTTGTCTGTGAATATTAAGGTAAAAATATCTTTGTGGTTGTAGAATAGCTTCACTTTTATTTAATTTTTTTATATATTTTCTTACAGACCAAGATCAACAAAAATCCAATAAAAAAAAAAAAGGCCCACTGAGATGCCGGTCCCAGAAAAGGGTCCAGAGCTGTAGTAAAAACTTGAAGGATATGTGTCTTGAAACCTCTCTCTTGAAGGAGTTCAAGTCATAAGAAGGTGGAAATACAGAAGCAGGCAGGAAATTGCAAAGTTCACCAGAAAAAGGGATGAATGATTGAGAAAACTGGTTAACTCGTGCATTAGAGAGGTGGACAGAATAGGGATGAGAGAAAGAAGAAAGTCTTGTGCAGCGAGTTCGCGGAAGAAGGGCAGGTACGCAGTTACCAAAATCAGAAAAGCAGTAAGCATGAAAATAGCAGAAGATAAAAAGAGATGCAACATTGCTGCAATGAGAAAGAGGCTGAAGACAGTCAGCTAGAGGACAGTAGTTGATGATTTCCCCTGTCTAGAAGAACAAATTGAACCCCCCTCCAGACATGTGAAGCATACTCCATACATGGACGAATATTGCCTCTATATAGAGTTAGCAGCTCGAAGAGTGAGAAAAATTGGCGGAGACGTCTCATGAATCATAAACTTCATAGAAACTGTTTTGGGTAGAGAAGAAACGTGAAATTATTAGTTTAGATTACAAATAAAGGACAGACCGAGGATGTTCAATGTAGAAGAGGAGGACAGTTGAGTGTCATTCAAGAACAGGAGATAGTTGTCTGGAAGGTTGTGTTGAGTTGATAGATGTTGAGTTAGTAGATGGAGGAATTGAGTTTTGAATCATTGAACAATACCAAGTTTGCTCTGCCCCAATCAAAAATTTTAGAGAGATCAGAAGTCAGACGTTCTGTGGCTTCCCTGCGTGAACTGTTTACTTCCTTAAAGGTTACACGTCTACGAAAAGACGTGAAAAAGTGCAGGGTGGTATCATCAGCGTAGGAGTGGATAGGACAAAAATTAGGGAATGCTATATAATCGTTAGTAAATTGCGTGTTTTGTACTGTTAGATTATATTTGTTAATGATGAATTCATAAACGAGAATAATAACCCATAAAACACAGAACTGATAACTATTACATATTTTATTGGAAAACAGTTCAATTTCATTGATATAGAGAAAGGGAAAGGGGTCCTTTCTCTCTCTCTCTCTCTCTCTCTCTCTCTCTCTCTCTCTCTCTCTCTCTCTCTCTCTCTCTCTCTCTCTCTCTCTCTCTCTCTCTCTCTCTCTCTCTCTCTCTCTCTCTCTATATATATATATATATATATATATATATATATATATATATATATATATATATATATATATATATATATATATATATATATATATATATATATATATATATATATATATATATATATATATATATATATATATTTCTTTCTCTCTCTCTCTTTATATATATATATATATATATATATATATATATATATATATATATATATATATATATATAGAGAGAGAGAGAGAGAGAGAGAGAGAGAGAGAGAGAGAGAGAGAGAGAGAGAGAGAGAGAGAGAGAGAGAGAGAGAGAGAGAGAGAGAGAGAGAGAGAGAGAGAGAGAGAGAGAGAGAGAGAGAGAGAGAGAGAGAGAGAGAGAGAGAGAGAGAGAGAGAGAGAGAGAGAGAGAGAGAGACAGAGAGAGAGAGAGAGAGAGAGAGAGAGAGATGAGAGAGAGAGAGAGAGAGAGAGAGAATTCCTTCATTAATAAATATAATCTAACATTACAAAACATGTAATTTTATAATGGTTATATAGCATTCCCTAATTACCACGAACATTCTCTCGTACGTAGGTCGTAGGCACCTGCCGAAACAACAATTACTCCCAGTGAGGTCTAAAGCACTGGATCAGAGGGCGCTGTGGACCTGTCAATAAATCCATCTGTGACTTCACTGAACGTCTCTCTCTCTCTCTTTATATATATATATATATATATATATATATATATATATATATATATATATATATATATATATATATATATATATATATATATATATATATATATATATATATATATATATATATATATTTATATCAGGAGGAGGCAGTAGACACCTGCCGAAACGATAATTACTCCCAGTGAGGTCTAAAGCACTGTTCAGGGGGTTTTGTGAACTTATCATTAAACCCAGCTGTGACCTCACTGAACGTTTCCCTTTGTGTCTCACAACACAAGGGGGCAGTCACAGCCTGCCCTCTAAAGACAACTCTCTTCCTCCACACAAAACTAGAAGCACCTAATAGCACACAAACCCTTCACTCAAAAATTTTAAAATCATCATGGCGACTCCTACACCAGCCTCGGAGTCCCCATCTGGGAAGGGGACCATAGATGTCCCCAGGTCGGACTGCCTTTCTGTCGACGACCCTAAGTGTCTTGACACCCCCCTCATCTTTTTCTTCATTAACTTCTGCAACATTCGCGGTCTAAGATCAAATTTTCAATCTGTAGAACACCACCTCTCATCTTCTAAACCTCATCTTCTTTTCCTCACTGAAACTCAGGTGTCTGAGCTAACTGACAGTAGCCCCTTTTCTGTTCCCTCCTACTTTCTCTATCCTCATTTTCAATCCAAAGCTGGATGCTGCGTTTATGTGCGCAATGACTTAACCTGTTCTCGTGCCCACGCTCTTGAATCTTCCGAGTTTTCCACCATCTGGCTACGACTGCAGAGTCACTCTCATACTAAATTTATCTGTGCTGTATACCTCTCACCTAACTCCTCTAACTATAAGAAATTCTTTGACTACTTAACTTCCAAAGTGGAGCACATTCTGACCCTCTTCCCTTTTGCAGAGATCTCCATTCTTGGAGACTTCAATGTTCACCACCAGCTTTGGCTTTCCTCTCCCTTCACTGACCATCCTGGTGAACTAGCCTACAACTTTGCTATCCTCCAAGACCTAGAGCTATTGGTGCAACACCCTACTCGTATTCCTGACCGTCTTGGAGATACGCCCAACATTCTTGACCTTTTCCTGACCTCTAATCCTTCTGCTTATGCTGTCACCCTTTCTTCTCCGTTGGACTCCTCCGATCACAATCTCATATCTTTATCTTGTCCTATCGCTCCAATCCCTCCTCAGGATCCCCCTAAGCGAAGGTGCCTCTGGCGTTTTGCCTCTGCTAGTTGGGGGGACCTGAGGAGGTATTTTGCTGATTTTCCTTGGAATGACTACTGCTTCTGTGTCAGAGACCCATCTTTGTGTGCTGAGCGCATAACAGAGGTGATAGTGTCTGGCCAGGAGGCGTACATTCCTCATTCTTTTTCTCGTCCTAAATCTTATAAACCTTGGTTTAACACAGCATGTTCTCGTGCTATACATGATAGAGAAGTGGCCCACAGAAGGTACTTAAGCTTTCCATCACCAGAATCTTATGCACTTTATATTTCTGCCCGGAACCATGCCAAGTCTGTTCTCCAACTAGCCAAAAACTCCTTCATTAACAGAAAATGTCAAAACCTTTCAAGATCTAACTCCCCTCGTGATTTCTGGCATCTAGCCAAAATAATCTCCAATAACTTTGCTTCTTCTTCTTTCCCTCCTCTATTTCAACTAGATGGCACTACTGCTATCACATCTATTTCTAAAGCTGAACTCTTCGCTCAAACCTTTTCTAAAAACCTCATGCCACCTATTAAAATTCTTCGCAATGATGTTTTCCATGCCCTCGCCTGTGCCTCCGTGCTTGCACCTTGCCTAGTCAAACTCTTTCAGCTCTGTCTGTCAACATCTACCTTTCCTTCTTGCTGGAAGTTTGCCTACATTCAACCTGTTCCTAAAAAGGATGACTGCTCTAATCCCTCAAACTACCGTCCTATTGCTTTAATTTCCTGCCTATCTAAAGTTTTTGAATTTATCATCAACAGGAAGATTCTTAAACATCTATCACTTCACAACCTTCTATCTGATCGCCAGTATGGGTTCCGTCAAGGCCGCTCTACTGGTGATCTTCTGGCTTTCCTTACTGAGTCTTGGTCATCCTGTTTTAGAGGTTTTGGTGAAACTTTTGCTGTTGCCTTGGTCATATCAAAAGCTTTTGATAGAGTCTGGCACAAAGCTTTGATTTCCAAACTACCCTCCTACGGTTTCTATCCTTTTCTCTGTAACTTCATCTCAAGTTTCCTTTCTGGCCGTTCTATTGCTGCTGTGGTAGACGGTCATTGTTCTTCTCCTAAATCTATTAACAGTGGTGTTCCTCAGGGTTCTGTCCTGTCACCCACTCTCTTCTTATTATTCATTAATGATCTTCTAAACCAAACTTCATGTCCTATCCACTCCTACGCTGATGATACCACCCTGCACTTTTCCACGTCTTTTCATAGACGTCCATCCCTTCAGGAGGTAAACATATCACACAGGGAAGCCACAGAACGCTTGAATTCTGATCTCTCTAAAATTTCTAATTGGGTCAGACCAAACTTGGTATAGTTTAATGCCTCAAAAATTCAATTCCTCCATCTATCAACTCGACACAACCTTCCAGACAACTATCCCCTCTTCTTCAATGACACTCAACTGTCCCCCTCTTCTACACTGAACATCCTCGGTCTGTCCTTTACTTATAATCTGAACTGGAAACTTCACATCTCATCTCTAGCTAAAACAGCTTCTATGAAGTTAGGTGTTCTGAGACGTCTCCGCCAGTTTTTTTTTTTTTTCACCCCCCCCAGCTGCTAACTCTGTACAAAGGCCTTATCCGTCCATGTATGGAGTATGCTTCACATGTGTGGGGAGGTTCCACTCATACTGCTCTTCTAGACAAGGTGGAATCAACAGCTTTTCGTTTCATCAACTCCTCTCCTCTATCTGACTGTCTTCAGCCTCTCTCTCACCGCAGCAATGTTGCATATCTAGCTGTCTTCTACCGCTATTTTCATGCTAACTGCTCTGCTGATCTTGCTAATTGCATGCCTCCCCTCCTTCCGCGGTCTCGCTGCACAAGACTTTCTTCTTTCTCTCACCCCTATTCTGTCCACCTCTCTAACGCAAAAGTTAACCAGTATTCTCAATGATTCATCCCTTTCTCTGGTAAACTGTGGAACTCCCTGCCTGCTTCTGTATTTCCACCTTCCTATGACTTGAATTCCTTCAAGAGCGAGGTTTCAAGACACTTATTCATCAATTTTTGACCACTGCTTTGACCCTTTTATGGCACTGGCATTTCAGTGTGCATTTTTTTATTAGATTTTTGTTGCCCTTGGCCAGTGTCCTTCCTACATAAAAAGAAAAAAAAAAAAAAAAAAAAAATATATATATATATATATATATATATATATATATATATATATATATATATATATATATATATATATATATATATATATATATATATATATATATATATATATATATATATATATATATATATATGTATACACACACACACACACACACACACACACACACACACACACACACACACACAGGGTGTAACGCGAGTTTCTGCAAATACTGAAAGAGGTGAAAGAACGTATAATTTTAATTAGAAAATGTTCTATACACTTACACATATGCATTTTAAGGCTTTCTTTACCCGTCAGAGGAGTTGAAAATGTATGGGTGTATTATGCGTGTAGCTATGAGGTGACGGACAGAAGGTTTCACTGTCGCAGCTTCGAAGGTGCCACTTGCTTAAATTACGAATTGTTGTGTAATATTACAGTATCTTGTAACAAGACAAATGGTATTAAAAACATGTAATTTACCGATAATCATTTATACGACAACATTATTGCGGTGATTAAAAGTACTACTTGTTAGGAATCATGGAAAATATTAACATTTACAAAGATTATATAAACAGAAAATAAACAAACACAAAACAACATAAGATCTAGGCCGGATGATACGCGGAGTGCAGACAAATAACATATTCTCAAATTCCATGAAGGATTTTCACACATCACTCCAAACAAACCTTCCTTTTTCCTGGAGAAAGTAAAAAAGGGGTAACGTCATTGTTACAACAAACGTCTTATAATCCTCAGCAATTCCCAAAAATTTCGTCACAGCCCCTTAACAGATTGGTCTGTATGGAGTGTACTTTTTACACCTCATCTTGTTCAGATCGAGAGTGCATAGTAATTTTGGGGCTTAGACCGTTATCAAGCCTCTCTCGTCGTCTCTCCTTCGTGTGTCTCACCTTTCCTGGAGGATGGCCAGCACCATGGGACTGACACTGAGCTATCAGCTGACAGCCACCAGTTTCCTCCCTTTCGTGCTTCTTTCACTGCTTCCACGCCACCCTCCTCCAGACGACGCAATGACAGAGGGTGTTTATAACTGGGCCCCATGTGAGCCTACCTACCTCTCGGAACTGGCAGGAAGAGGCGAGGAGACAGCAAATTACCTTTGGACTCGCCTCTCGTCCCCGCTGCGTGCCCCGGCGAATGATTGTAGTCGCTGGCAGTCAGGGCGAGGATGTTCCTCTTCACGCCCGCTCTACGCATGCATTCTGCAGCAGCCAAGTCAGGCCTGTTCCTCAGCTGCCTTTCTCCTCCGCTTTGGGATCTCTGTGAAAATATAACAGCCTCCCTCCTCTTCCCGAGTGGGACAATGAAGGGATGGTTAGACGGGACAGCGCGAAGTCCACAGTGAGGATGGGAAGCTGATCAACAAGACC
Organism: Scylla paramamosain; assembly: GCF_035594125.1. NCBI lineage: Eukaryota > Metazoa > Arthropoda > Malacostraca > Decapoda > Portunidae > Scylla > Scylla paramamosain. Next base: position 2,429,960 of record NC_087164.1, on the reverse strand, counting down.
CTCCAACACAGGATCTTTTACCAAAGGTCAATTTTGATTTACTTCCATTAGGAGCACAGACCCCCAACTAAATTATCACATTGCTCCCAGTCTCCTTCACCGGGACATGGTTTGCCCTTATAAGAGACTGCAAAGCCCCAAAATCTCTTAAAACAGTTACAGTAGTACTTCCTCCGCTGGTGCTCACAAACACTGCAACGAAAATAAATTATAATTGACAAGAGTCTCAGCTTTCCCCTTTTTACCTTCACTCACACACGAGTTTTCACCAACCTGAGCAATAATATTTTAACAGGTCTAGCCTAGTCCTCACGCTCACTCATCTTTGATAAAGTCATAACCTCTCTCTCTGCCGTGTGAGCTATCTTGGGTGCTTAACACACTGGTTTGTTGGCGGCCATGTCGCGAGCTTTCCTCCAGCACTGCTGTGGAAGGTGTCCTCTTAAGCTACATCAGTAACATTCAGGTCTAAAGGGCACAAAAGGTGCAGTTAGTGAATTTACTCTGTTTTGTACAGGTGAGATTTGAGGGACAACTCACAGGTGAGAGGGAGTCTCAGGCTGTTAGCGACAAGGGTTTGAATGATGTTGACGCCAGTGGTTTAAACTTGGTTCACTCGGTTTGTGAGGAAGAATGGGATTACCAAGATTATTTGTATTGAGACTTTAAAGGGTGTTGATATTTGATTTATTATTATATATAAATTTACATTAATTTGGATATAAATTATATGTTTGTTCATAGGTCGGTGCACAAATAAGCTGTGCCTGACACGTCATTGTTGCCTGCAGGTTTGCCACGTCGGCAGGCGAAACAGATGTTTGGGTTCACCGCTGTTATTAAACTCAGTACACCAGGAGATTCGAGCTGTTTGATAGCCCTCATGTGTTGCTCCACCTCGCGAGTTATTTTCACCAGTTTCTCCTCCTATGGGACTTGTGTAGGAGGAACACAGGTGGACCTCGATGCAACAGTGAAATTTTGCGCCAAAACTGCAGCTTCCTCAATACTCTAAACATTCTTTTTATGCAAAAACATCGAAGCCTCCTTCGAGATGCTCTTTTTGAACTTATCAAGCAAAATTAGTTCAAACTGCTCAAGTTCTATTATTTTCTCTGATGTTGTAAAATAGTAGTCTTAAGCACTTCATGATCTCTGGACTGGTCTTCAAAAAAGGCAGCGTAAACACTTTGCGCCTTCTCTTTCAAAACGCTTGGTAGTGTCACGATTGCTTACTTACTTCCGATCGTACGATCCCGGTTATCTTTCCAAGAAAGTGGACGTTACACTGATTCCGGAAAGTTTTAAAGGTCTGGATTTTTAAAGGCTTCGAGTGCTTCGACCTATCCGAAATCGCAAGAATTACACCCTCTCACTCTACCTTTACCTTGACACAGCACAGCTGGAATCACCTCTAATACCAGATCAATTTTTGGGGAGTAGAAAACACGATTATTCTATGTTACATATATTGATACTAATGATAACTCATAAACAACATGAGGTAGTACACGTTAATACATTACGTTCTCGTCACTTCACACAACACCAGAACCCGTTAACACCTCCACTAGTCACAGAAATATTTCCCTCAACCGCAAGAATTTACTCAGACGCCATTATTGCGACCCCAAACAATAATACCCGTATTTCACCTCTTCAAACCTCACACGACATCAACATCATCGCCAAAGATTACCCATAACACCATAACATCATCCCTAAAATCACCAATACACTACAACACCAGCTTCCAAGGTCAAGACCTCAGCCTCCACTCACAAAATGGCTGACAGTTTGACCTATGTCCCCTTCGAACAGCATCACCGGCACAACTCAACAACCGAATTTCAGCGGACAAGAGCTCTTGGTACCACAAAAAAGACTCACTAACCTGATCCTGGATATCAAGGTTATACCGCTACATCACTAATACCTCCACACACTCACTCCACCACAAATCCACACCAAGATTCTTCCCTGAGAAACGCCGCCTTCCTCTCTATCTCACGACCCAAGGCACTCTGCGTTCCCCTCCTGTGTTGTTGCCCACTCAAGCTCCCCTCGTTTCAACATATTTCCACCTTAATTATACTTCCTCCCTTATACATACAAAGATAAAAAGAACTTAAATTATGAAGAGAATAATACTACATGATAAAAAATAGGCAAATAAGCCTTACACTACTTACAACCAATAATAAGGGTAATGTCCGAAAGGCAGGTAACCGAAACATGGGGGACACTAAGAAAATGTGTTCCTTTTCAAGGTAAACTCGGCCAATAACATGACAGTAGCAACACCTACCAATACTTCTTGGGCCAAGACGAGATGTTAGCCACCATCACAAAGGTTCTAAAATAAACCTTCAAATCTTTCTCTGTGAATCGGGGCACTGTTCTTAAAAAAATGGTCACCTTAAACCTGTTCCACTCCTCAGTCGAATCTGCCATAAATAGCATATGTCTAGTCTTAGATTCAATCCTCGCTCTTTCTTTCCACTTTTACCTGCTTAAGCTTAAGCTTAGCAATATCCAGCTGTAATTGCAGGTCACTTGCAATTGTGATAGGGAAGGCAGAACGATTCTCTGCACCCAGAGGGACGGGAGATGGGTCTCGCGACTCTTCTGCTCTAGGATATAATAATACCAATGTAAACGCCTCCAGGTGCATCCACTGATTGATTTAGGTCATGGTGCGCAACATTGCAGCCATATGTTGCCGCTAAAAAAAAACATTAAAAGCAACAAAGATCGCACGGTAAAATATTGATATAAAAAACAAAATTATGGTATGGTAAAAATACTAAAAATCACAAAAAAAGGTAAACATAAAAAAAGGAAATGGTTTCACCATTAAAAAGTTGTACTAAAAATGAAAAGGTTGGTATTATAATGTATTAATACATTAGTCTGAATTAAAATGAGGAGGTATTGATCTCACTGACCTAGAGCAGTGCATCTAGCGTTGTTCATTTCGTACCCAAGACATTGACCCCACTGACCCAGATATCTGGCGTTGTTCGTTACGTGCCCACACCTACCCAGATATCTGACGTTCGTTATGTGCCCAAGACATTGACCCAGGCCCCAAGAGCCAGCGTTATTCATTACGTGTCTTCCTCACTTGCCTCCAGCTTCTCCTGGTGCAAGGATATTACTAGTAAAAGTAGTTAAAATAAAGATATTTAAAGAACTATAATTTGTTTAAAAGACTAGCTGTGTCCAAAAATACGAGGATCTCATTTTCCAGAGAACCCTCACCCGAAGTATTAGTGCAATCTGAAAAGTCCCATCTGCATTACGACAGCGGAAATATTATCGCTCCTGCAGATCCACCAGCCTAGGGCACTCCATCATAATATGTAGCATTGTAAGGGGTACTAAGCAGTCATCGAAAAATGGTTGTGTTTCCTGGAACATGAGGTAAGGATACGTGAGACGCGCGACCCATCTGGAGATGGGATATTGCAGTCTCTGAGCGGCAGTCATGCAAATGGACATATGTCCATGGACGGACAGCAATTAATTAAAGCCTTCCCATCTGCTCTGCCAGCTGGTAAGAACTGCCACCTGTATACTGGAGTTTAAATCATATGATGGAATGTGGCTGGAAAGACTAATCCGAGTTGCCACCCCTTTAGCCAGCCTTTCGGCCGTCTCATTTCGCTGAATCCCAACCGCAAGGGGTAAAATGTCGAAAAAAAAAAAAAAATCACCTCGAGATTCGCTAAAAATTGTAAAATATGAGATGGGAAGAGTAAAAATAATTTTGAAAGCTAAGATAATGGCAGACAGCTCTGCAACACCGGGAAAACTATCGCCTCAGCAGAATGAAGGAAAGTTAACAGCAAACCCGAATCCACCCTCGGATTCTGAGCCGTTCGTAAATACAGGGATAGAGTCGGAATGTCTGGAATAGTGTTCCAAAAATAATACACGAGACTGAAACTCCGGTAAAGATTTCTTTTAGGAATACCAAGGCCGCAGACATAAAGCTGCAGGAATTACCATCTCTAGGAAACCTACAGAGACATATAGAGATGGAAGGTACATTTATTGGCACCATAGCAGATGTAACTTTGAAACCAAATGTTTAAGGAAAGTTCGGGTGAGACACACATAGTTGAGTACGTGAATCGCGGGAGACGGCCACACAAGAAACTGACTCGGAAAGATGTTGGAGTCTATACCAACACCTTAATAATAAGCTGTGACCTCACTGAACGTTTCCCTTTGTGTCTCACAACACAAGGGGGTAGTCACAGCCTGCCCTCTAAAGACAACTCTCTTCCTCCACACAAAACTACAAGCACCTAATAACACACACACCCTTCACTCCAAAAATTTTAAAATCATGGCGACTCCTACACCAGCCTCGGAGTCCCCATCTGGGGAGGGGACCATAAATGTCCCCAGGTCGGACTGCCTTTCCGTCGACGACCCTAAGTGTCTTGACACCCCCCTCAACTTTTTCTTCATTAACTTCTGCAACATTCGCGGTCTAAGATCTAATTTTCAATCTGTAGAACACCACCTCTCCTCTTCTAAACCTCATCTTCTTTTCCTCACTGAAACTCAGGTGTCTGAGGCAACTGACAGTAGCCCCTTTTCTGTTCCCTCCTACTTTCTCTATCCTCATTTTCGATCCAAAGCTGGATGCTGCGTTTATGTGCGCAATGACTTAACCTGCTCTCGTGCCCACGCTCTTGAATCTTCCGAGTTTTCCACCATCTGGCTACGACTACAGAGTCATTCTCATACTAAATTTATCTGTGCTGTATACCTCTCTCCTAACTCCTCTGACTATAAGAAATTCTTTGACTACTTAACTTCCAAAGTGGAGCACATTCTGACCCTCTTCCCTTTTGCAGAGATCTCCATTCTTGGAGACTTCAATGTTCACCACCAGCTTTGGCTTTCCTCTCCCTTCACTGACCATCCTGGTGAACTAGCCTACAACTTTGCTATCCTCCATGACCTAGAGCAATTGGTGCAACACCCTACTCGTATTCCTGACCGTCTTGGAGATACGCCCAACATTCTTGACCTTTTCCTGACCTCTAATCCTTCTGCTTATGCTGTCACCCTTTCTTCTCCGTTGGGCTCCTCCGATCACAATCTCATATCTTTATCTTGTCCTATCACTCCAATCCCTCCTCAGGATCCCCCTAAGCGAAGGTGCCTCTGGCGTTTTGCCTCTGCTAGTTGGGGGGACCTGAGGCGGTATTTTGCTGATTTTCCTTGGAATGACTACTGCTTCCGTGTCAGAGACCCATCTTTGTGTGCTGAGCGCATAACAGAGGTGATAGTGTCTGGCATGGAGGCGTACATTCCTCACTCTTTTTCTCGTCCTAAACCTTCTAAACCTTGGTTTAACACAGCTTGTTCTCGTGCTATACATGATAGAGAGGTGGCCCACAAAAGGTACTTAAGCCTTCCTTCACCAGAATCTCATGCACTTTATATTTCTGCCCGGAACCATGCCAAGTCTGTTCTCCAACTAGCCAAAAACTCCTTCATTAACAGAAAATGTCAAAACCTTTCAAGATCTAACTCCCCTCGTGATTTCTGGCATCTAGCCAAAAATATCTCCAATAACTTTGCTTCTTCTTCTTTCCCTCCTCTACTTCAACCAGATGGCACCACTGCTATCACATCTATTTCTAAAGCTGAACTCTTTGCTCAAACCTTTGCTAAAAACTCTACCTTGGACGATTCTGGGCTTGTTCCTCCCTCTCCTCCACCCTCTGACTACTTCATGCCTCGTATTAAAATTCTTCGTAATGATGTTTTCCATGCCCTCGCTGGCCTAAACCCTCAGAAGGCTTATGGACCTGATGGGGTCCCTCCTATTGTTCTCCGAAACTGTGCCTCCGTGCTTGCACCTTGCCTAGTCAAACTCTTTCAGCTCTGTCTGTCAACATCTACCTTTCCTTCTTGCTGGAAGTTTGCCTACATTCAACCTGTTCCTAAAAAGGGTGACCGCTCTAATTCCTCAAACTACCGTCCTATTGCTTTAATTTCCTGCTTATCTAAAGTTTTTGAATCTATCCTCAACAGGAAGATTCTTAAACATCTATCACTTCACAACCTTCTATCTGATCGCCAGTATGGGTTCCGTCAAGGCCGCTCGACTGGTGATCTTCTGGCTTTCCTTACTGAGTCTTGGTCATCCTCTTTTAGAGACTTTGGTGAAACTTTTGCTGTTGCCTTGGACATATCAAAAGCCTTTGATAGAGTCTGGCACAAAGCTTTGATTTCCAAACTACCCTCCTACGGTTTCTATCCTTCTCTCTGTAACTTCATCTCAAGTTTCCTTTCTGACCGTTCTATTGCTGCTGTGGTAGACGGTCACTGTTCTTCTCCTAAATCTATTAACAGTGGTGTTCCTCAGGGTTCTGTCCTGTCACCCACTCTCTTCTTATTATTCATTAATGATCTTCTAAAACAAACTTCTTGTCCTATCCACTCCTATGCTGATGATACCACCCTGCACTTTTCCACGTCTTTTCATAGACGTCCAACCCTTCAGGAGGTAAACATATCACGCAGGGAAGCCACAGAACGCCTGACTTCTGATCTTTCTAAAATTTCTGATTGGGGCAGAGCAAACTTGGTATTGTTCAATGCCTCAAAAACTCAATTCCTCCATCTATCAACTCGACACAATCTTCCAGACAACTATCCCCTCTTCTTCAATGACACTCAACTATCCCCCTCTTCTACACTGAACATCCTCGGTCTGTCCTTTACTTATAATCTGAACTGGAAACTTCACATCTCATCTCTAGCTAAAACAGCTTCCATGAAGTTAGGTGTTCTGAGACGTCTCCGCCAGTTTTTCTCACCCCCCCAGCTGCTAACTCTGTACAAGGGCCTTATCCGTCCATGTATGGAGTATGCTTCACATGTCTGGGGGGGTTCCACTCATACTGCTGTTCTAGACAGGGTGGAATCAAAAGCTTTTCGTCTCATCAACTCCTCTCCTCTAACTGACTGTCTTCAGCCTCTCTCTCACCGCCGCAATGTTGCATCTCTAGCTGTCTTCTACCGCTATTTTCATGCTAACTGCTCTTCTGATCTTGCTAACTGCATGCCTCCCCTCCTTCCGCGGCCTCGCTGCACAAGACTTTCTTCTTTCTCTCACTCCTATTCTGTCCACCTCTCTAACGCAAGAGTTAACCAGTATTCTCAATCATTCATCCCTTTCTCTGGTAAACTCTGGAACTCCTTGCCTGCTTCTGTATTTCCACCTTCCTATGACTTGAATTCCTTCAAGAGGGAGGTTTCAAGACACTTATCCACCAATTTTTGACCACTGCTTTGACCCTTTTAGGGACTGGCATTTCAGTGGGCATTTTTTTTATTAGATTTTTGTTGCCCTTGGCCAGTATCCTTCCTACATAAAAAAAAAAAAAAAAAAAAAAAAAAAAAAAAGGACTGGGGACGCAAGTCCAACGGAAGACACCAACTGCAACCAGTAACGTAGGGATTGGGAATGAGCGAACCGCACCGGTTGCCAGATGAACATCGGCATGGTGCAATACACGAAGCTGAGCCTCAGTAGCAGAGGAATAAACCTAATAAGTATACTCCAGTTTAGAAAGAATAAGAGTTCGGTGCAAGAGGAGGAGGGTCTATCTGTCAAAGCCATAAGAGGTATGAGCCAAGACTCTAAGCAGTGACAGCGCCTTCATACATGCTGGCTTAATATAAAGGTGAGGTATCCAAGTTAGGCGACTGTCAAATACAAGTCCCCCAAAATGAGTTTCCTCCACAGAAGAGACTCTTCTATCATATAGATACAAATCTGGGTGAGGATGAACACCACGAAGGCGGGAAAACTGTATGGCCACAGTTTTTGAAGCTAAGAAACGAAATCCCCGAGTTGCAATCTAGTGAGAAACCCTATTTATAGCTAACTGCAACTTCCTCTCAATCAAAGGCATCCGCACCTGCAGAAAAGGAGACTGACAAGTCATCGACATATAAGCTATCAAGAACTGCTGGAAGCACACCAATGACACTCTTTATAGCCACATGGAAAAGTGTGACATTGAGTATGCTTCTTTGCGGCACGCCATCTTACAGTGTACGAGGTTCAGCCAGAACAACACCAGTCCGCACCGTATCAGTGGAAAACCTAGAGATCAATACCCGGGGTTCCTCCCAGGTGGAATGCAAACCACGACAATTCCACTGAAGGATCTTTAATATTTCTATTTTGACGGATAGTTTCAGGGAAACCTCAGAGTAGCTTCCCTTTGCCGATGTGACTAGGTACTATCTTACTCGGGCAGCGAAGCTTATTTGAACCTACATTGCTTGTGGATGCAGAAACCTGAGATTGAGTAACCGGTGCTGGAATAGCTACCTGCACATGAGTCTGAAATTGCTGAAAAGATCGGAGGAGAAGGAATCGTCGACTTAGACGGATTAGTATCGCCCCTGGAGGAAGACCTATTAAGAAGACGGGCAAAGAAACCTTCTATGCCCATTTCAGATGCGGAAGAATCACTTTGAATAATAACGTGGGGTTCAGGGTCATCTGACGTTCACAAAGTGATTTTTCTAGGGGAGAACACCAATCGAGCCTAAGGACTCTACAGACTCTCGCAACCGTTTCTGGTGGGACTGAAGCGGAAGCTTGGGAAATTTCTGTGTCGTTCGTGGTTGAGAATCCATGGAGCGTGGACATCTACAGTATGAACTCCTGCATGAGTATTCTGTGAAGTAGTTTGTGAAAATGAAATGGAGGGGTTTGGTGAAGATGTAGTGTAGGGCTTGGCCAACAGGGCAGAGAAGGGTTTATCTGTGAAAACTTCCAAAACAGATAACTGACTCTATCACAAGAATGGGAGGAAATAATTAATGACTGAGAAAGGTGGGAAGGTGTTAACGACCGTATTACCTGCAAAAGAGGTGGAAGAACTAGATCCTCCTGTCTAAAAAGAAGTTATCACCCGGCACTGCAGAGACTAATGAACTGAGAATTAGCCAGGTGAAGAATGTTATGCTCAAAGACGGTACCTTGTGCATTATCGAGCACGTAGCGGGTGAGCTTCCGTGCAATAAAAGCAATATGGTTCCGACTCGCTTTCAAGAGTAGGCTGTGAGTCATGGGCAGAGCATTGACCGCATCGAGGACGATTTGTATAGTTATTCTTCTTGTGACCGAACTCATAACACCAGTAACATTGTACTGGGAAAGAAAGAAAACTAATCTCAACATTGCGAAGGAGAAAAGAACCATAGAATGTGAACGTGATCATGTTAATATTTCCTCTAATCTTGGTCACTCGTTGAACATTATCAGGATATAACTGAAGGATGTCGTCATCTGATAATTCGTACAGGTCTGGGTTGTAAATATGTCCCTTTTCAGCAATTAAATATTCGGTGTAGCGTGATGGATTCAAAGATCCCATCAGAATGTCAAGATAGATGGAGGAGCATCATCGCCTGCGTTAAAACCTTAGTCATAATAAAACACCGTTGCCATACTCCTTAGTGCTATTTGTAGGGGGCAATTCTACCTCCGTTCTAGATTCTTAGCAGTGTAATTAGAGCTAGCTCGACCTTCCATATAATATGCTGCAAACCAGTAAGGTGTAGGTGGGTGACAAACTTTGGGAGCACGTTCGTCAGCATCATCAAAGACATTAGGACAATTATCATTCTCGTTGTCAACTACATTGTTTGATCGAATCATCTCAATCAAGTTGTTGTCTCCAAGACAAAAACAGCTTTGGCAGCAAACGTCAGATGTAAATGTCACATAATACCCATTAAAGAGACAATCAAATTTGAGACGTATACGGAGAACTGTTCTGAAAGTTTGAAAACTGAGGGAATAGCACGGTATGACATGGAGGCATAGACATAAATGATCATAACAGTGTCAAGACAAGACTTAGCTACTGACCAAAAGGGTCTTCCGCCATGAGAAGCTACAGCAGGAAGAGTATGAGCTCCTGCCTGCACATCATCATCACGACCAGACGGTAACGTCTCCAGGGCCTGGTCAACGGCCTCTCGAGAACCAGAGGAATTTTTATTTTTTCACTTATGTCGATATCATAAAAATGAAATGGCTCCATGGGCCAGGGGAAACCGCCTACTGGGCTCACGAGGGGGGTGGGGTGAGCGCTGGCTACCATGAACGGGGGTACCTCGTCCCTTCATGATTCAAAAGTTTGTCCATGACGGAGCTAAGACCAGCCCAGCCCAGACAAATACCATCCAAAAACAGGACGAACTCAAAAGGTGGCCCCTCAAGGTGACCAGAACTGTACTGGCACCGCATTGGCAATTTACTGACTGCCTAAATCTGGTCCCTCTCTGGCGGCCTTCCTAGCATGGATAGCCCTCTCTCTATTAGTATGGCGGAGCAGGGGCTGAAGCCCTCTCTAGCCTCGCTTTCCAGGTCATAGAAACAAACAGGGCACCCTACTACAACAAGGTGGTTCCCACTTGGGGGGTACTCGTATCCAAGCATCCTCCTAGATAATAAGCTATGAGTCTCCTTCTCCATTACTCAGCCTAGCGTCACAAAAACGATCCACGTCCTTGTCCCTCATTAGATGGACGGCTTTACAATAGGTATAGGGAGAGAATATAACTTGTCCACTTTTTTCTACGAAAAGATGTGGAAAAGTGCAGGGTATCATGATTATAAAAGTAGACAGGACAAGAAGTTAGGTGAAGATTATTGATGAGTAATAGGAAAAGAATGGGTCGCAGGACACTACTGTTAATATACTCAAAAGAAGAACAGTGACCGTCTACCATAGCAGCAATAGAAGTCATCCTCTTTTAAAGATTTTGGTGAAACTTTTTATGTTGCTTTAGACATATCCAAAGCTTTTCATAGACTCTTGCACAATGCTATGATTTCCAAACTGCCTTCTTACAGCTTCTATTCTTCTCTCTGTAACCTCATCTTAAGTTTTCTTTCTGACCATTCTATTGCTGCTGTGGTAGATGGTCACTGTTCTTCTCCCAAATCTATTAACAGTGGTGTTCCTCAGGGTTCTGTCCTGTCACCCACTCTCTTTCTATTATTCATCAGTGATTTTCTAAACCAAACTTCTTGAACCATCCACTCCTCTGCTGGTGATACCACTCTGCACTTTTCCACATCTTTTCGTTGACGTCCAACCCTTCAAGAAGTAAACAGTTCATGCAGGGAAGTCACATAACGCCTGACTTCTGATCTCTCTAAATTTTTTTGATTGTGGCAGAGCAAACTCGGTATTGTTCAATGCCTCAAAAACTTAATTCCTTCATCTATTAACTCGACACAACATTCCAAACAGTTATCCCCTCTTCTTCAGTGACACTCAGCTGTCCTCCTTTTCTACACTGAACATCCTCTGTCTGTCATTTACTTATGATCTAAACTGGGAACTTTACATTCCATCTCTTGTTAAAACAGCTTCTATGAATTTAGGTGTTCTGAGTTGTCTCCGGTAATTTTTCTCACACTCTCAGCTGCTAACTCTCTATAGGGGTCCTACCTGCCCATGGATAGAGTATGCTTCACATATATGGGGCTTCCACTCATATCACTATTTTAGACAGGGTGTAATCAAAATCTTTTTTGTTTTATCAACTTTTCTCCTCCAACTGACTGTGCTCAGCCTCTTTCTCACCGCCGCAATCTTACATATCTTGCTATCTTTTTTTTTCACTATTTACATGCTAATTCTCTTATGATCCTGCTAACTGCATGCCCCACCTCCTCCTGCGGCCTTGGTGCACAAGACTTTCTTATTTTTCTCTTATCTTTATTCCGTCCACCTCTCTAATGCAAGAGTTAATCAGTATTCCCAATCATTCATTCCTTTATCTGGTAAACTCTGGAACTCCCTGACTTCTTCTGTATTTCCTCCTACCTATGACGAATTCTTTCAAGGGGGAGGTCTGAAGACGCTTATCCTTCAGTTTTCGATAATTCTCATGACGTTTCTTTAGGGACTGGTGCTTAAGTGGGATTTTTTTTTTTTTTTACGGTTTGGTCTCCTTGCCCAGTGACCCTCTTACGTAAAGAAAAAAAAAAAAAATTAGGTCTATGGTGCTGTATATTCTACTCCTTCGAAATTACATTTAAATAGCCGATAATATCAGTTTTTTATAGATACCATTAACAATAATAATAGTTACTACAATACAGTTTCGTGATTGACAGTAAAGGAAAAGAATGTCAAACAAGGGATACAGTGTATCTTCAGCTGCTCTACACGAAATCCCTCATACTTTTAGGTCAGGTAAGACGTTCCAATAACATACGCCCCTACCCCTCCCACACACACACACACACACACACACACACACACACACACACACACACACACACACACACGCATACTCTCAGACACACACATACACATACTGTGTATGTGTGTATGAAAAAGAGAGAGAGAGAGAGAGAGAGAGAGAGAGAGAGAGAGAGAGAGAGAGAGAGAGAGAGAGAGAGAGAGAGAGAGAGAGAGAGTTTACTTTAGCCGTAACACCTCTATAATGTCAAAATAGTTCGTAATTTCCAGTTTTTTTTTTCATGCATTTCTTATACCAATTTAGAGATTTCCCTTGTTATGTTTTTTCTTTCTTTCTTTCTTTTTTTTTTTTTTACTCAGCCTTCCGCCTCTTCTGATCCTTAGGGTATATACTTATCGGCATCTCAAAAGCTTCAATACGAAGAGCGGCGGTTGACTTAAAGGAAGGGAAACAACAAATTCACTCGTCGAGGCTCTGCGTCTCTCTTCCTCTCTCTCTCTCTCTCTCTCTCTCTCTCTCTCTCTCTCTCTCTCTCTCTCTCTCTCTCTCTCTCTCTCTCTCTCTCTCTCTCTCTCTCTCTCTCTTATTCTTCTACTATGGTTTCCTTTTCCTCCTCTTCCCCCACTTCTCCCCATTTCTTTTCCTTCTCCAATTTCCACGCTATGAAAGAAAATACAAAGAATAAAAAGGTCCAAACAACATAGTAACTAACAAGTATACGCTATTAGTGGGAGGACGAAGAAGAGGAGGAGGAGAAGAAGGAGGAGGAGGAGAGAAAGGCTGGGGATGGCGGAAGGCTCATACCCAAAAGGTGTGAAATATTTAGTTCTCTCCCTACTTCCACCACCACTACTACCACCATCAGCTGTATCATCTTCGTCATAACACTTTCAAACACTACTATTATCATTGTCAAGTTATCGCTTTAAGTTGTAAAACTTCACAAAACGCTAAAAAATAAAAAAAAATAAAAAAAATAAAAGGAAAAACATTCACTGCCTTAAATTTTTTTTTAATTCTAACGAGCGGCAGGGTAGTGGTGGGTGGAGGTAGTCACACCCATACTTTCATAGTGAGAAGGATGAGAAGGGGAGAAAGAGGAGGAAAAGTAGGGGGAGGAAGAGTGAATAAGAAGAGGAGGAAAAGGAAGAGTGAATTGGAGGAGGAGTGGGAATGAAGAGAAAGAGAAACGGGACGAGGAGGAGGAGGAGGGGAATGAAGAAGAGGAAGAGAAGAGGGAGAACAACAATAAAAGCAAAACAAGAAAAGGAACACACACACACACACACACACAAACACACACACACACACACACACACACACACACACACACACATACACACACACACACACACACACACACACATACACACACACACACACACACACTTTTTTATGTAAGACGACCACTGGGCAAAAGCAAAAAAAAAACAAAAAATAGTAAAAAAAGGATCACATAAACCCAGTTCCCAGTAGAAAAGTTAGAATTTTTATTTTTTTTTTATGTATGAGGGACACTGGCCAAGGCCAACAAAAATCCAATAAAAAAAATGCCCACTGAAATGCCAGTCCCATAAAAGGGTCCAAAGCAGTAGTAAAAAAATTGAAGGACAAGCGTCTTCAAACCTCCCTCTTGAAGAAATTCAAGTCATAGGAAGGTGGATATAAAGAAGAAGGCAGGGAATTCCAGAGTTTACCAGAAAAAAGGATGAATGATTGAGATTACTGGTTAACTCTTGCGTTAGAGAGATGGACAGAATAGTCGTGAGAGAGAGAAGGCTGTACAAAGCAATACATAGGAGAAACAGGCAGGGGACTTAAAACAAGAATAACAGAGCATAGGAGAGATGTTTTAAAACACAACACATCAAACTCCCTTGTATTACACATAGAAAAATGTAACCACCTACCAAAATGGGAAGAGGCTAAAGAAATTAAAGTTGGATTGAAGAAAAGAATGAGAAAAGCTATAGAGGCAGCCCTCATAGCAACTAGGGAAGTCATTAACCACAGAGAAGGTTTAATCAGGTGGGCGGGTAATTCCGCCAGATTGGCCCTCAGGTGAGGTACAAGGAAAATCCCCAGTAAAGGCTCGTCACGTAGACGGATAATGCCACCTGACTAGGAAAATAAAATTAGGTGAGGTACATGCCGGGATGGCAATACTCTGTACGAATGTCAAATGAGAAAATTTTGTATGTTGTTATAAATAGTGTGTTTTCACTCATGTAAATCAGTCTCTCTGAGGATGGCTATTCAGCCGAAACGTTAGAGATTAAAAGAATCCTAACTCCTCCCTGGGTTTTTTTATCCCCCTTCCTAAACCCAACTACTTGTCAACATGAACAATTCACAAAGAGAAGAAAGTCTTGTGCAGCAAGGCCGCGGGAGGAGGAGAGGCATGCAGTTAGCAAGATCAGAAGAGCAATTAGCATGAAAATAGCGGTAGAAGACAGCTAGAGATGCAACATTGCGGCGATGAGAGAGAGGCTAAAGATAGTCAGTTAGAGGAGAGGAGTTGATGAGACGAGAAGCTTTTGATTCCAACCTGTCTAGAAGAGCAGTATGAGTGGAACGCACCCCAGACATGTGAAGCATACTCCATACATGAACGGATAAGGCCCTTGTACAGAGTTAGTAGCTTTGGGTGGATGAGAAAAACTGGCGGAGACGTCTCAGAACACCTTACTTCATAGAAGCTGTTTTAGCTAGAGATGTGAAGTTTCCAGTTCAGATTATAAGTAAAGGACAGACCGAGGATGTTCAGTGTAGAAGAGGGGGACAGTGGAGGGGACAGAAGAGGGGAGTGTCATTGAAGAAGAGGGGATAGTTGTCTGGAAGGTTGTGTCGAGTTGATAGATGAAGGAATTGAGTTTTTGAGTCATTAAACAATACCAAGTTTGCTCTGCCCCAATCAGAAATTTTAGAAAGATAAGAAGTCAAGCGTTCTGTGGCTTTTCTGCATGAAATGTTTACTTCCTTAAGGGTTGGACGTCTATGAAAAGACTTGGAAAAGTGCAGGGTAGTATCATCAGCGCAGGAGTGGATAAGACAAGAAGTTTTGTTTAGAAGATCATTAATGAATAATAAGAAGAGAGTGGGTGACAGGACAGAACCCTGAGAAACACCACTGTTAATAGATTTAGGAGAAGGACAGTGACCGTCTATCACAGCAGCAATAGAACGGTCAGAAAGGAAACTTGAGATGAAGTTACAGAGAGAAAGATAGAAGCCGTAGGAGGGTAGTTTGGAAAACAAAGCTTTGTGCCAGACTCTATGAAAAGCTTTTGATATGTCCAAGGCAACAGCAAAAAGTTTTACCAAAATCTTTAAAAGAGGATGACCAAGACTCAGTAAGGAAAGCCAGAAGATCACCAGTAGAGCGGCCTTGACGGAACCCATACTGGCGGTCAGATAGAAGGTTGTGAAGTGATAGATGTTTAAGAATCTTCCTGTTGAGGATAGATTAAAAAACTTTAGCTAGGCAGGAAATTAAAGCAATAAGAAGGATTTGAACGGTCACCCTTTTTAGGAACAGGCTGAATGTAGGCAAATTTCCAGCAAGAAGGAAAGGTAGATGTTGACAGAGCTGAAAGAATTTGACTAGGCAAGGTGCAAGCACGGAGGCACAGTTTCGGAGAACAATAGGAGGAACCCCATCAGCTCCATAAGTCTTCCGAGAGTTTAGCCCAGCGAGGGCATGGAAAACATAATTGCGAAGAATTTTAGTAGGTAGCATGAAGTAGTCAGAGGGTGGAGGAGAGGGAGGAACAAGCCCAGAATCGTCCAAGGTAGAGTTTTTAGAAAAGGTTTGAGCGAAGAGTTCAGCTTTAGAAATAGATGTGATAGCAGTGGTCCAATCTGGTTGAAATAGAGGAGGGAAAGAAGAAGAAGCAAAGTTATAGGAGATATTTTTGGCTAGATGCCAGAAGTCACAAGGGGAGTTAGATCTTGAAAGGTTTTGACATTTTCTGTTAATGAAGGAGTTTTTGGCTAGTTGGAGAACAGACTTGGCATGGTTCCGGGCAGAAATATAAAGTGCATGAGATTCTGGTGATGGAAGGCTTAAGTACCTTTTGTGGGCCACCTCTCTATCATGTATAGCACGAGAACAAGCTGCATTAAACCAAGGTTTGGAAGGTTTAGGTCGAGAAAAAGAGTGAGGAATGTACGCCTCCATGCCAGACACTATCACCTCTGTTATGCGCTCAGTACATAAAGACGGGTCTCTGACACGGAAGCAGTAGTCATTCCAAGGGAAATCAGCAAAATACCTCCTCAGGTCCCCCCAGCTAGCAGAGGCTAAACGCCAGAGGCACCTGTGCTTAGGGGGATCCTGAGGAGGGATTGGAGCGATAGGACAAGATACTGATATGAGATTGTGATCGGAGGAGCCCAACGGAGAAGAAAGGGTGACAGCAAAAACAGAAGGATTAGAGGTCAGGAAAAGGTCAAGAATGTTGGGTGTATCTCCAAGACGGTCAGGAAAACGAGTAGGGTGTTGCACCAATTGCTTTAAGCCGTAGAGGATAGCAAAGTTGAAGGCTAGTTCACCAGGATAGTCAGTGAAGGGAGAGGAAAGCCAAAGCTGGTAGTGAACATTGAAGTCTCCAAGAATGGAGATCTCTGCAAAAGGGAAAAGTGCCAGAATGATCTCCACTTTGGAAGTTAACTGGTCAAAGAATTTCTTATAGTCAGAGGAGTTAGGTGAGAGGTATACAGCACAGATAAATTTTGTTTGAGAGTGACTCTGTAGTCGTAGCCAGATGGTGGAAAACTCGGAAGAAGAAGCGTGGGCACGAGAGCAGGTTAAGTCATTGTGCACATAAACGCAACATTTAGCTTTGGATCGAAAATGAGGATAGAGGAAGTAGGAGGGAACAGAAAAGGGGCTACTGTCAGTTACCTCAGACACCTGAGTTTCATTGAGGAAAAGAAGATGAGGTTTAGAAGAGGAGAGGTGGTGTTCTACAGATTGAAAATTTGATCTTAGACCGCGAATGTTGCAGAAGTTAATGAAGAAAAAGTTGAGGGGGGTGTCAAGACACTTAAGGTCGTCGACAGAAAGGCAGTCCGTCCTTGGGACATTTATGGTCCGAGGCTGGTGTAGGAGTCACCATGATAATTTTGAAATTTTTGAGTGAAAGGTGTGTGTGTTATTAGGTGCTTGTAGTTTTTTTGTGGAGGAAGAGAGTTGTCTTTAAAGGGCAGGCTGTGACTGCCCCCTTTTGTTGTGAGACACAAAGGGAAACGTTCAGTGAGGTCACAGCTGGGTTTAATGATAAGTTCACAGCACCTCCTGAACAGTGCTTTAGACCTCAATGGGAGTAATTCTCGTTTCGGCAGATGTCTACTGCCTCCTCCTTATGAGAATGATAAAAAAAATAAATAATAAATAAATAAATAAAATAGGATACCTGTCTTGAAAATTACCTCTTAAAAAAGTTCAGGTCATAGGAAGGAGAAAATACAGCAGACAGGGATTCCCAGAGTTTACCAGAGAAAGGGATGGCTGATTGAGAATACTGATTAACTCTTGCATCGGGGCATGAGAGACAACAAACTCTTGTGCAGCGAGGCTGGAAGACGAAGGGAGACATGCAGTTAGCAAAATCGGAAGAGCAGTTAGTGGTAGAAGATAGCAAGAGATGCAACATTGCAGTGATGAAAAAGAGGCTAAAGACAGAGGAGTTGATAAGAAGAAAAGCTGTAGATTCCACCCTATCTAGAAGAGAGGTATGAGTGGAAGCCTCCCTCCATATATGTAAAGCATACTCCATTTACAGATAAGGCCCTTTTAGTAAGTTAGAAGTTGGGGAGTGAGAAAAACTGGCGGAGGCGACTCAGAACACCTAACCTCATAGAAGCTATTCTAGATAGAGATGACATGTGAAGTTTCCAGTTTACATTACAAATAAAGAATACACCAAGGATGTTCGGAGTAGAAGGTGCGTGGGGGATTTGATTATCATTAAAGAAGAGGGGATAGTTATCTAGAAAGTTGTGTCGAGTTGATAGATGGAAGAACTGAATTTTTGAAGCAATGAACTTTACTAAGTTTGATCTGCCCCAATCAGAAGTCTTAGAGACATAAGAAGTCAGGCATTCTGTGGCTTCCTTGCGTGAGTTGTTACTTCCTGAAGGGTTGGACGTCTACGAAAAGACGTGGAAAAGTGGAAAAGGTGGTATCATCACCGTAGGAGTGGATAGGACAAGAAGTTCGGTTTACAAGTCCATTAATGAATATTAGAGAAAGACAGTGACAGGAAGAAAGTGACAGGAAGACAGGAAGAAAGTAACAGGAAGAAAGAAGTGACAGGACAGAACCATGAGGAACAACACAATTAACAAACTTTGGATAAGAATAGTCACCGTCTACTACAGCAGCAAGAGAACGGTCAGAGAGGAAACTTGAGATGAAGTTACGGAGAAAAGGATAGAAGCCGTAGGAGAGTAGTTCGGAAATCGAAGCTTTGTGCCAGACTCAATAGCTTTTGATATGTTTAAGGTATCTGCAAAAGTTTCACCAAAATCCCTAAAAGAGGATGACCAAGACTCAGTAAGGAAAGCCAGAAGATTACTAGTACAGCGGTCTTGACTGAACCTATACTGGTGATCAGATAGAAGGTTGTGAAGTGATAGACGTTCCAGAATCCTCCTGTTGAAGATGGATTAAAAATCTTTAGATAGGCAAGAAATTAAAACAATAGGACGGAAGTTTGAGGGACTGGAACTTTCACCCTCTTTACGAGCAGGCTGAATCTAGGCAAACTTCCATCAAGGAGGAAAGGTAGATGCTGACAGACAGACTTGAAAGAGTTTGATTAGGCAAGGTGGAGGCACGGAGGCACAGTTTTGGAGAACAATAGGAGGAACCTCCCATCAGGTCCATAAGCCTTCCGAGTATTTAAGTCAACGAGGTATGGAAAACATCACTGCGAAGGATCTAAATGGACAACATGAAGTAGTCAGAGGGTGGAGAAGGAAGAACAAGCCCTGAATCAGCCAAGGTAGAGTCTTTAGGAAAAGGTTTGAGCGAAGAGTTCACCTAAAGATGGCAATGGCACCTTCATGCAGAAATTAAATTCAGAAAGAAGTGAAGTTATTGGCATTATTCCGGGCAAAAATATAAAGTGGATAAGATTCAGGTGATGGAAGGATCAACTACCTTTTATGGGCCACCTTTCTTTTATGTATATCACAAAAAACAGGCTGTGTTAAGAGCAATTCTTGTCCAGAATGCAAGTCAAGTCAACCACAGACACATCAGGAGTAGGGACAAAGAAGGCCATGCCGGTAAGTTCAGTTTAGGAATGACTTTGCATACAGTCTTAGCGGCACCAGTGGAGGATGGATTGATGTTCTGTGCAGCACCAAGGCCACCACGCCTGTCCTTAGCAGAGGGCCCATCAGCAGTCTTTTGGGTGGTAGTAACAGCATATACAGTGGTCATGAGACGCTGGACAATCTCATAGTTGTCATGAAGTACCTTGGCAACTGATGCCAGGCAGCTGGTGGTACAGAAGGCATTCGAGACCACCTTCATGTCCTTGGAGTACTTCTCCAAATTCACACCACACACAAATATGGGTGCATCAGCCGAGGGAGCAGAGATCACCTTAGCACCACCAGTGAAGTGAGCAGAGGCCTTCTTGGTGGTGGTGAACACGCCAGTAAACTCCACAACATACTCAGGCTTCTGCTCATTCTATACAGTAATCTTGTGGCCACCAACAACCAGAGATCCATCCTCTGCCTTCACCTCACTCTAGTACCTGACATGGGTGGAGTCATACTTGAACATGTGAATCATGTAGTCCAAGGCAATGAAAGGATCATTCACAGTTACAACCTCGGCGCCTTTCAGCAGAACAGCACGAAATACTAGACGACCGATGCGGCTAAATCCGTTGATACCGATCTTGGACATATTGGTGTTGGAGTTGGTGAGATAATGCAAGAGTAATATCACTCTGGTCTGATTAGGCTAGACTAGACTAGAGAAAGAGTAAGGAATATACGCCTCCCTGCTAGACACTATCTTCTCTGTTATTCCTTGATACGGAAGAAGTAGTTATTCCAATGAAAATCAGAGTAATCCTCCTCAGATCCCCCCAATTAACAGAGGCAAAACGTCAGAGGCCTTTCCGCTTTGGGGGATCCTGAGGAGGGACTGGAGCGATAGCACAAGATACAGATAATGAGGATGTAATTGGAGGGGCCCAGTGGAGAAGATAGGGTGACATCATAAGCAAAATAATTTCAAGCCAGGAAAAGTCGAGAATGATAGGCGTAAAATACGCTCCAATACGATCAGGCTCCAATACGGTCAGGAATATGAGTAGACTGTTGCACCAATTGCTCTAGGTCATGGAGGATAGCAAAGTTAAAGGCTAGTTCATTAGGATGGTCAGTGAAAGGAGAGGAATGCCACAGCTGGTGGTGAATATTGAAGTCTCCACAAAAGGGAAGAGAGTCAGGAAGTGCTCCACTTTGGATATTAATTTCTTATTGTCAGAAGAGTTAGATGAGAACAAGGATGAGAGATAATAAGGATAATCCGTCAAATTTTTGTTTCACACCATGCATTGCATCGGTGACGTCAAACTAGTAAATGAAGAAGTAAATGCTTGCTTCGGCGCACGAGTCTTGCTATACCCCTAGAGATGGGTACGCATTATAGGGGTTTGTGCAATATATTCATCCTCTAATAAAACCCACAATTTAAAACAAAACGAAGTACATACAGTATTTTTTTAGGTTCCCAAGACAACAAAATTTGGTAATTGAAAAAGAGCATGTGAAGGAGGAGATAAATTGTTGGTAAGATCATATATTACCTACAAAGTGGTTGCCCTAATGTTCCTATGAATTTCTTTCCTTCATCCCTTTGCATTCTTTCAAACACAATTAATATACTGTGGGAAAATGATGAATAGATCTAATTAACACTAACTTCTGGCTGAATATTCACGAGATTACATAAAAGAATGGACGTTTTCTGTAGCAATTTATGCTAATAGAGAGGTGTCTGATGTATTTTTAGATTAAATTTTTATTTATTCTTCTATTCTTTTCACTTCATTGTACTGTTGTCACAATAGAAGCGAAACTAGTATGATATTAAGCGAGCATCAGCCAACATAATTTATATATATATATATATATATATATATATATATATATATATATATATATATATATATATATATATATATATATATATATATATATATATATATATATATATATATATATATATATATATATATATATATATATATATATATATATATATATATATATATATATATATATATATATATATATATATATATATATATATATATATATATATATATATATATATATATATATATATATATATATATATATATATATATATATATTTTTTTTTTATTCATTTATTTTTTTATTTTGTTTGTTTGATTTCCTCTACTGATATTCATTAAATATGGGTGTATTAGTTCTTAATATGAGTTATTTTATAATCGTTAAATTACATAATTACTTGCACCATTGAAAAGATTTTGGGACATTTTTTTTATGGTTTTCAGCCGTTTTTTGGGTTATATGGTGGTTGGTCAGTTTTAAAACTAGATTAACAGTCCACATCACAATAAAATCCAACTTTTTAATATAATAATATTTCTTCATGTGGACCATACTCTGTGCGCGCGCGCGCGCTCACGCGCGCGTATGTATGTGTGTGTGTGTGTGTGTGTGTGTGTGTGTGTGTGTGTGTAATGTTTTTATCTCTCCTTTTCAGGGAGCGTTTTTCATCTTGACAGCTGGTGGCATCGTCTCTGCCTTATCCTTTTTGATTGAAACTCTTAAGCTGTATGCTTAGACCGAGCAAACTTTATCTCCTATCTTACTACATTGGATTTTCATCACATTTCGATGACAGAATAATGTAAATTTTACCTTTCCTATCTGGGAAATTAAAATAATAATAAAAAAAGAAAACTATCTAAGCAGTAAGTGATCTAGTAAATCTATCAGAGACAATGAATATTACTATCCTACATCGGCGAATGATGCGCAAGTACGAGTATTTAACGAAACAAAACGAAACGAAACGAAAGATTCCAGTCACACTTTTTGTATGTATGTTCAATAAATAGAACATGTAATAAGGCAGTTCAATAGTTATCGTTTCCATACAGCAAACATGAAACCGAGATAAGGCGCAGTTAGGCACTTATGGAGCGCTGAAGACCGCCCTACTGATTATTAAGGAAAATGCTATCTCCGTGTGGAGAGAAGCCATCAGGTGAAGGATTTCGTGGATGGTGTAAGGACTGTTTAATATATATATATATATATATATATATATATATATATATATATATATATATATATATATATATATATATATATATATATATATATATATATATATATATATATATATATATATATATATATATATAAAGTTATTTTGATCCTAACACTTCGCTTTTGTGGTTAGAACAGTGGATTTACACTTTTACTTCATTTCATTATAATATAGGTTACTTTTGGTTTTGACGACCTTTGCAAAATCTCAATTGCTTATCTAATAGTTAAAACATTGAAAGAAAGAATATGAAGGGTTCTAAAGATATTTAATTTTAATAAGATCATTCTGGAACTGACCAGATCTACCAAGAAATTTTTCGTATTTAGAAGAATTTGCTTACATTTCAGAAATCTCAAATCTTCCAGAATGTTCTACCAGACACCTTTGGAAGTTTCTATAACATTTTAGAGTATTCTATTCAATGTAAACATTTCCAGAGTATTCTAGAACTTTCTAGAATACAGTAAAATATATAGAAGTTTCAAGAATTTTCTAGAATCTACAGAAATTTTCTAGAATGTTTCAGAATATTCGAAAGTAAGTTCAAGAATATTCTAGAAAGATTGAGAACATACTGGAATACATTCTAGAAAGACTAAAAATATACTAGAGTACTACTTGACAATATAAAAGTAGCGGTTTGCAGACCAGAAATCAGTTCTGTTTCAACTTCCTGAGAAGACATCACAAGAGGTGAAATGGCATCAAGAAGCTACAATCATTCTCTGGATGCATTCTGCAACATATGTGGTCAATTCATCAAGACAAGAGCAAAGATGTTCTCTGTGACAGCATCTGGAAAAAATGGTGAAATTTAGCTATCTTGGGACAAAAAATAATTCTAAAAGCCACAAGAGTTGCAATGCGTTGCAATGAAAGGAGTTAGAAAATAACACTTAATTGTCAAAGACAAGAAAAAAAAAGTTACATAGTGTTATAAAAAGTACGAATCCTATATTAAACAATCAAACTACATCTTGCCTTCTCGCCTTTTCATACTACGCTTCGAAGCTTTAATTTTTATTTCTCGTCTCTTCTTTCCTCAGTCCACCTGCAACACGCTCCCATATCAGATATCCCATATCCCATATCAGGTCTATTTTATTACTATATATATATATATTTTTTTTTTCAAATATTTTGTTTTTCTTTGTCTATATTTTTCATCTATTTTACATTTTATCCATTGTTACATTTCATATACACTTTTTTATTCGTTTTTACGTATTATATATTATGTTTCTTTCACCTTGCAATAAACCTTGTTTTTCTGTTTTAGCTTGAAAATGCCGTGAGTCATACGCCAAAATGTTGGAAAAATAAACCTCACTCCGCTATAATTGTCCATACACGCCGAACTACAACTACACGGAATAAATGAATAAATAAATAAATAAATAAATAAATAAATAAATATATATATATATATATATATATATATATATATATATATATATATATATATATATATATATATATATATATATATATATATATATATATATATATATATATATATATATATATATATATATATATATATATATATATATATATATATATATATATATATATATATATATATATATATATATATATATATATATATATATATATATATATATATATATATATATATATATATATATATATATATATATATATATATATATATATATATATATATATATATATATATATATATATATATATATATATATATATATATATATATATATATATATATATATATATATATATATATATATATATATATATATATATATATATATATTTATAATAGAACAGGTTCCTAGTTATAGATGAAGTAAAGAGGGATACACCAGACTTTCTTTTTCATTTGTTGCAAGGCATTTATTACAAGGCATCATCAGGCTAGAAAGTTTGATAAAAATAAGTACAAAGACAGAAGAATCATAATAAAATATTACACTAGGGTCACAGATTAAAACCAACAGCAACTAAAAGAGACAGGCAGGCAAGCAGTAACATAAAATAAGAAAAAAACAATGCGATATAATAACTTATCAGCCACAACTTATACAAGACAAAAAAAAAAAAAAAGTCAAGCAAAATTAAGGTGTGAAGCTATGGACAAACCTTGTGTGGTCTCGCTTATGGTGTGCTGAGGTATTTAATGTAAATAACTTCTAATATTTCAGTACTTGTAAAAAAAAGAAGCAGTAGCAAACGTATTGATAAAGATACATATGAACATCTTGACGCCAAGTTCATATCTATTTTTACCAGTACTTTTTTTTTTTTTTTTTATGTAGGAACGACACAGGCCAAGGGCAACAAAAATCCAATAAAAAAAAAATACCTACTGAAACGCCAGTCCCATAAAAGGGTCAAAGTAGTAGTCAAAGATTGATGAATAAGTGTCTTGAAACCTCCCTCTTGAAGGAATTCAAGTCATAGGAAGGTGGAAATACAGAAGCAGGCAGGGAGTTCCTGAGTTTACCAGAGAAAGGGATGAGTGATTGAGAATACTGGTTGACTCTTGCGTTAGAGAGGTGGACAGAATAGGAGTGAGAGAAAAAAGAAAGTCTTGGGCAGCGAGGCCGCGGGAGGAGGGGAGGCATGCAGTTCGCAAGATCAAAAGAGCTGTTAGCATGAAAATGGCGGTAGAAGACAGCTACAGATGCAACATTGCGGCGGTGAGAGAGAGAGGCTGAATACAGTCAGTTAAAGGAGAGAAGTTGATGAGACGAAAAGCTTTTGATTCCACCTTGTCTAGAAGAGCAGTATGAGTGGAACCCCCCCCCCCCAGACATGTGAAGCATACTCCATACATGGACGGATAAGGCTCTTGTACAGAGCAGCTGAGGGGGGGGGGGCGGTGAGAAAAACTGGCGGGCGGAGACGTCTCAAAATGCCTAACTTCATAGAAGCTGTTTTAGCTAGAGATGTGAAGATTCCAGTTCAGTAAAGGACAGACCGAGGATGTTCAGTGTAGAAGAGGGGGACAGCTGAATGTCATTAAAGAAGAGGGGATAGTTGTCTGGAAGGTTGTGTCGAGTTGATACATGGAGGAATTGAGTTTTTGAGGCATTGAACAATACCAAGTTTGCACTGCCCCAATCAGAAATTTTTGAAAGATCATAAGTCAAGCGTTCTGTGGCTTCCCTGCGTGATATGTTTACCTCCTGAAGGGTTGGACGTCTATGAAAAGGCGTGGAAAAGTGCAGGGTGGATAGGACAAGAAGTTTGGTTTAAAAGATCATTAATGAATAATAAGAGAGTGGGTGACAGGACAGAACCCTGAGGAACACCACTGTTAATAGATTTAGGAGAAGAACAGTGACCGTCTACCACAGCAGCAATAGAACAGTCAGAAAGGAAACTTGAGATGAAGTTACAGAGAGAAGGATAGAAACCGTAGGAGGGTAGTTTGGAAATCAAAGCTTTGTGCCAGACTCTATCAAAAGCTTTTGATATGTCCAAGGCAACAGCAAAAGTTTCACCAAAATCTCTAAAAGAGGATGACCAAGACTCAGTAAGGAAAGCCAGATCACCAGTAGAGCGGCCTTGACGGAACCCATACTGGCGATCAGATAGGAGGTTGTGAAGTGATAGATGTTTAAGAATCTTCGTGTTGAGGATAGATTCAAAAACCTTAAGCAATAGGACGGTAGTTTGAGGGTTTAGAACGGTCACCCTTTTTAGGAACAGGTTGAATGTAGGCAAACTTCCAGCAAGAAGGAAAGGTAGATGTTGACAGACAGAGCTGAAAGAGTTTGACTAGGCAAGGTGCAAGCACGGAGGCACAGTTTCGGAGAACAATAGGAGGGACCCCATCAGGTCCATAAGCCTTCCGAGGGTTTAGGCCAGCGAGGGCATGGAAAACATTATTGCGAAGAATTTTAATAGGTAGTAGCATGAAGTAATCAGAGGGTGGAGGAGAGGAAGGAACAAGCCAAGAATCGTCCAAGGTAGAGTTTTTAGAAAAGGTTTGAGCGAAGAGTTCAGCTTTAGAAATAGATGTGATAGCAGTGGTGCCATCTGGTTGAAATAGAGGAGGGAAAGAAGAAGAAGCAAAGTTATTGGAGATATTTTTGGCTAGATGCCAGAAATCACGAGGGGAGTTAGATCTTGAAAGGTTTTGACATTTTCTGTTAATGAAGGAGTTTTTGGCTAGTTGGAGAACAGACTTGGCATGGTTCCGGGCAGAAATATATAGTGCATGAGATTCTGGTTATGGAAGACTTAAGTACCTTTTGTGGGCCACCTCTCTATTGTGTATAGCACGAGAACAAGCTGTGTTAAACCAAGGTTTAGAAGGTTCAGGACGAGAAAAAGAGTGAGGAATGTACGCCTCCATGCCAGACACTATCACCTCTGTTATGCGCTCAGCACACAAAGACGGGTCTCTGACACGGAAGCAGTAGTCATTCCAAGGAAAATCAGCAAAATACCTCCTCAGGTGCCCCCAACTAGCAGCGGCAAAACGCTAGAGGCACCTTTGCTTAGGGGGATCTTGAGGAGGGATTGGAGCGATAGGACAAGATACAGATATGAGATTGTGATCGGAGGAGCCCAACGGAGAAGAAAGGGTGACGGCATAAGCAGAAGGATTAGAGGTCAGGAAAAGGTCAAGAATGTTGGGCATATCTCCAAGACGGTCAGGAATACGAGTAGGGTGTTGCACCAGTTGCTTTAGGTCATGAAGGATAGCAAATTTGTAGGCTAGTTCACCAGGATGGTCAGTGAAGGGAGAGGAAAGCCAAAGCTGGTGGTGAACACTGAAGTCTCCAAGAATGGAGATCTCTGCAAAAGGGAAGAGAGTCAGAATGTGCTCCACTTTGGAAGTTAAGTAGTCAAAGAATTTCTTATAGTTAGAGGAGTTAGGTGAGAGGTATACAGCACAGATAAATTTAGTTTGAGATTGACTCTGTAGTCGTAGCCAGATGGTGGAAAACTCGGAAGAAGAAGCGTGGGCACGAGAGCAGGTCATTGTGCACATAAACGCAGCATCCAGCTTTGTATCGAAAGTGAGGATAGAGAAAGTAGGACGGAGCATAAAAGGGGCTACTGTCAGTTGCCTCAGCCACCTGAGTTTCAGTGAGGAATAGAAGATGAGGTTTAGAAGAGGAGAGGTGGTGTTCTACAGATTGAAAATTAAATCTTAGACCGCGAATGTTGCAGAAGTTTATGAAGAAAAAGTTGAGGCGGGTGTCAAGACACTTAGCGTCGTGGACACGTTTACTATTGCCTCTTTTTTTTTTTCCTTTTTAATTCAACAACAGTATTCGTATTGGACTTATCTCTAACATCATTTATGAATTTATTTGTTCTAGTTTCTCAAGACTCGATATACTGGAGAAACCAAAAGGAATCTAACACATAGAATCAGTGAACACAAAAGGCATTTTAATAAGTACACAGAAACAGTTAACCTGATAGTCTTCTGTGAAGTTGAAACGTTGCAATAAATGAAAAAAAAGGAGTCTGGTTTATCCCTGCTTACCTCACACACACACACACACACCCACACACACACATATATATATATATATATATATATATATATATATATATATATATATATATATATATATATATATATATATATATATATATATATATATATATATATATATATATATATATATATATTGTTATGTACAGTGACAAAGAGAGGAGAAACAGCGAGAAGAGTAGAAAGAGCAGAGAAGTGGGTACGAGAAACATAAAGAAAGAAGAGGGAGAGAGAGCGAGAAGCACTATAGGTATTTGACAAGTCTAGCAGCGCTGTATGTTACTGTACACTTTATACATAAAATATAAATTGTTCTTCCCCACCTGATTTTCCCCACTTCCCTTCTGTCCTGACATTTGTAACTGGTAGCGGAAGTAATAAAAGAGTTTCATCCTCCCATATTGTAATTAGTTTTTATGCAAACCTCTAAATAGCCCCACAATAATTTTTGTGAGAGAGAGAGAGAGAGAGAGAGAGAGAGAGAGAGAGAGAGAGAGAGAGAGAGAGAGAGAGAGAGAGAGAGAGAGAGCAAACATGAAGCGCAGTGCGAGGCGGGAGGCAAGTTTCTCACTCCCCTAGTTTTCCATTCCTTTCCTCCCCACCCCCATTTCCCTCCACTTCCCAGTCACATGATCTAGCTTGCCTGTTTCCCGGTAGCGAAGTGGGTGCATGCGTTTGTTTAGTAACATCAGTGTTGCCAGATCCATCGAAATTTCATGAGATCTACTGAAATTTCGATAAATCTCAAGAAATCTCGAATTATTGCCGTAATGTAGTGAATTTTGAGAGGTTCTCCATAGAATATACATAAATTATGCTTCCTGGTAGATAAAAATCCATGAAAACTAAATGAGAGAGAGAGAGAGAGAGAGAGAGAGAGAGAGAGAGAGAGAGAGAGAGAGAGAGAGAAAGAGAGAGAGAGGGGGGGGTGAGGTGGGGAGGGGACAAGGGAGGGGTCAGGGAGGACGAACACGTACTTACTGTTCGGTCTTGCTACGTGTTTCATACGTTTAGGTTACATGTATCACTGCCAGCCAGTACCACCTCACCACCGGCCGGTTGGTGTCAGTTTAGCAGTTACGCTGAGGTGCAGGGCCCAGGGGCCAGGACAGTTCAAGCTGCTGCGACCTGCGAGTACCCAGTTGTGCCTCGTTATAACTGAAAAGTAAGAAGTTTTTATAAACAGTGGCGTAGCTAGGTATTTATCATTTGGGAGTCACGAATGACTACGGGGACACCATAATGTATATACATACATATATATATATATATATATATATATATATATATATATATATATATATATATATATATATATATATATATATATATATATATATATATATATATATATATATATATATATATATATATATATATATATATATATATATAGAGAGAGAGAGAGAGAGAGAGAGAGAGAGAGAGAGAGAGAGAGAGAGAGAGAGATAGGAGCCGAACAAGGGCTTACAGCTGCAGAGTTTGATGAGGGTCAGGGGTTTACTCTCAGTGCCACTAACATTTTGCATTCTGACCAATATAAAAAATGTATTTGATATATGGACTATGGAATGTTATTAGATTTTATTCTGTCATGTTAGTGGCCGAGTTTACCCTGAAAAGGGAAATTTCTGCAGTTGAAGAAAATATTTCACCGGCCTATGAAGGAATATAAGGGTTTTAGTACTTTGTGAAGTGACGGGAATGTCATATATTGATGTGTATAATATTTAAGCAATAAGGGAGGTGATATAAGAGCCTGAGTAAAAAGGAGAATCTATTGTGATTGAGTGTGGGAATTATCCTGTGTTGGTTTAGGGTAGAAATTTGTTCCCTAATTTTCCCTTAATGTGTACTATCTCAAATTATTTGCAAGTTAATATTATTATCAATAAATTATGTTATTATACAGAATAATTGTGTTTTCTACCCCAACATTGATCTGGTATTGAGGTAATTTCTGGTGTGTTTTGCCAAGGAAAGGTTTTTGTGAGAGGGTTTAAAAAGTGGCGATTTCTGATAGGTCGAGTAGGTATTCGAGGCCTTTAAAAATCCAGACCTTTAAAACTTTCTGGGATCAGTGTAACGTCCACTTTCTTGGAAAGATTACCGGGATCATGACAATTCTATTAGTTTGTGTTAATTACTGTAGGGTAGTGCTGTCCAAACTTTTTCGCCTTTATTACCTCATACTGTTATGTAACCCCCATGGCTGATTAAACTCAACTATATTATGTTAATATTATATTATATTTAGGTACACGTACATTACGCGTCCTTCTTATAGGTACCTATCCTTCTCCCTTCATAAGACATGGGAGGTTTTTGCTGTGTGTGCGTGCATGCGTGCATGCGTGTGTGTGTGTGTGTGTGTGTGTGTGTGTGTGTGTGTGTGTGTGTGTGTGTGTGTGTATGTGTGTGTGTGTGTGTGTGTGTGTGTGTTCATCGAATTTTCATGTACCCCAGTTTGGAAAACACGTACTGCATGCTGTAGGACACTGTTCATCAACCTCTTCTAAGTTCATGAACCCTTCCTGGAGCTTTGAGAAATCCATGTACCCCTAGCCTCGAAAATCCCGTTTTAAGTATTAGGTGTCTATTTGAGACAAAAAAAAAAAAATAGCTACTTGGTCCTACATCACAGCGATATAGGTGATAGATATATAATAAAGTAAGATAGTTTTGATACATATTGCATTTCTGCTTTTAGATGTACAGATAATTTCTAAATGGTTTGAAAAAAAAGATGCAAATGGAAAAAAACTGCAAATGGAATTTAACATTGTAAACATACACTTTATAAAATAACAGTATATTGTTACGAAAGCACAAACCTCAGCACTCCCGTAGACGCCCACAATTCCCCGACAGTCAGGACAGCACTCGGGAACACCAGCAGGCTAGACAAGAGATGCTAAGGGTACCACGTCCCACGTGATTCACGCACAGCCAGACAGAGCGGGTAGACAAACAGTGGGCAACACTTTCTTCCTTTACTAGTTCCGTTAGTTACAGGCAGTTACAGACACAGGCAGGGACAGTCAAACTCTTCAGGCTCACGCAACAGGCACTCGGCACGGAGGACACGCAAAGACAAGTTATCCAGAGCGGGGCCAACAACACACTGCCCAGTCACTGCAGTCACGCGACTTCTCTCCCGCCATCCATGCACCACTGCCAGACACCAGGCACAGCTGACACACACACACGCACGTCACACACTCAATCCCACAGAAAGAAATAAAGGCAACTTAGACTAAACAACAATAATACCCGGGCGTTACATCACCCCCTCCTTTACAAAAAGGTCGACCCGACCTTGCCTCTCCTTATATCTCTCCCTCAGAGTCAATCAACACAAAATCATCATAACGCCGTGGGCGGCGTCTGTCCCTGCGCGGCCGAGTGGGGCTGAGGTTCCTCTGCTGGCTCTGAGTCGCGGCCGTCGCCCACCCCTGACTCCTCAGCCTCGGCCTCCTCTGGCTCGCTGGGGGTGGTGACAGCTGTCTCCGGGTCGCTAGATCCTCCAGGAAGCTCGGCAGCGGGGCTCCCTCGGCCGCCCGCTCACCCTGCGGCGGTGCCTCGGCACGCTGCACCTCCACGCACTCGCCCACCGCTGTTCCGGCGGGTATGTTGCGAGCCTCGTCGGAGAAGTTAGCCAGTAAGACAGTGACTACCTTCTCCCCCGCTTGCACGAGGCTCCTTCCGACTGCCACTCCGTCAGCCAGTCGACAGTCGCTGGCTGGTTCCACTAGGCCCTCCGTGCTCTGCATCGGCCGTGCGAGTCGACACTGTACTCGACACTCAGAACGCGGGGCCAACTGCATCCGCCGTGTCGTCACTACCTCCGACCGGCCGACCTCCGGAAGGAAAGGCACATCGTATCCACATACCTTTATCACCTTCCGTCCAAAGTCTACGCAGGCCCTGGTCTTCTTCAGGTAGTCGTAACCCAGCAGACACTCTTCCTCCAGCTCGGCAACATACACGGGCAGGTTCACCTCCGCGCTGCCGACACTTATTCGAACGTCTACTGGGCCTTGCAACGGCATGCAGTCCCCCGTTACTCCACACAGCCTGTCCACGGTGCACGAGAGCCACTCAGCACTTACCAGCCTCCGCTGCACGATGGTGCGCTCAGCCCCGCTGTCAATGGTCATGCAGCAAGGCCTTCCATCAACCGCACCTCGTACCTGCACTGCGCTGACGGTGAGGTGGCACTTTACACAGCACGGGGCATTGGCACCTTGGCAGGCTGTGAGGTCGCCCCCTCCTCCAGCCCGCTGCTGTTTCCCGCCTCAGCAACCTCCTTGGGCTTGGGGGAGGCGCTGGAGCGGTGGCCCGATTTGCCGCATGCGGCGCAGCACGTCTGGAAGGCTTTGGAGTTAGGCCGATCGAGGGAGCGCGTCCTTCGTCCCCTCGGACATTGGCTGCGTCTATGGCCTCTCTCACTGCAGCCCCAACAGCGGCCGGCGAACTCGGACGGGCTCGCCTCCCGTGACGCCGCCTTGTGCTCCACCTTCGCCTTCCGGCCCCGTACCTCACCGCGAGGCTGGGCAAGAGAAGAGAGGCTGGTCGTCGTCTGTAGGAAGGCCTCAAACTCCATAGCCCGTGCCAACGCCACCTGCACGTCAGCTGGGTGTGCCTGCTTCACATAGATTTGGAGCTGGTGGTCCTGGAGGGCGTCTACGAACGCGTCGCGCGCCAGAACAACGACCATGTCCTCGGCCGCGCTTGGATACGCCCTCCTCACCAGCCCTTCCACGTCCTGCGCCAGCTGGGAAAGGGTTTCGTCCTTCTCTCGCGTCCTCTTCTTAAGCTGGGCGCGGTATACCTCCGCCTGATGACGGTGTCCGAAACGTCGCCGCAAAGTTTCGGACACTGCTGCGTATGAGGTGCGCTGGCTGGCAGGGAGATGACCCAGCACTTCCAACGCCGGGCCTCGCAGCGCTGTCGCTAGTTGCAGGGCCTTCTCTGCCTCCCCCCAGCCCTGGGCCAAGGCCAGCATATCGAACTGGGCGACGTAAGACTCCCAGCTGACCTTACCATCGTACTCCGCTGGCTTGCGTCTCACGTGACGAGGTGACGAGCGGGCTGCCTTAGGGCTCGGGGGCGGGGAGGCGGCACGGGGAGGTGAGCCCGGCGGTGTAGGGGGCAGGCTAAGCCCTCCCCTCCTGTCCCGGGTGGGCGGCCAGCCCCCAACGGCCATCTCGGGTGCTTCCCAAGGACCTGCTTCCCCCACAGGGCCCCATCCAAGGCCCCCAACAGCAGGTGGGGCTGAGGCCACACTCCCTTCAGGTCCTGGGCTAGTCACGGGAGGCCAGGCGGGGGTTGCGGGCAGCTGTACACCTCCCGCCAAGACGCCACGTGGCGGCCACGCGCCCTGCCGCCAAACACTCGCGCCCTCACGCAGGTCTGCCACCTCTTCCCGCAAGGCTTGGAGTTCACTTTTTACCTCCTGTTTCACTGCCTCACACGAGCGATCAGTATACGCCTGCGTTTCAGCCCTCAGAGAACCTAGGCTGCTTTGCAGGGCTTCCATCAGTCGTTCAGTTTGGGCAGCTTGTGTTGCCACGGTTTGCTCGTGCCTTTCCTCCTGCTTCTGAGCCATACTCGCCAGTTGGGACATGAGGAGGTCCATCTGGGTGGGCTTCTCGTCACCAGCATCACTAGAGTCGTGACTAGACCCACTCAGTCCCTCACACTGGTCAGCAGCACCACTCTCGCCCGCCATTTTGTCTACCACCTTGTCTGCCATGGTTTCTCCACTCGAGTCACGTAGGTCTGTACGAGCACACACTTAGCATCCCACTCCTGACGCCATTGTTACGAAAGCACAAACCTCAGCACTCCCGTAGACGCCCACAATTCCCCGACAGTCAGGACAGCACTCGGGAACACCAGCAGGCTAGACAAGAGATGCTAAGGGTACCACGTCCCACGTGATTCACGCACAGCCAGACAGAGCGGGTAGACAAACAGTGGGCAACACTTTCTTCCTTTACTAGTTCCGTTAGTTACAGGCAGTTACAGACACAGGCAGGGACAGTCAAACTCTTCAGGCTCACGCAACAGGCACTCGGCACGGAGGACACGCAAAGACAAGTTATCCAGAGCGGGGCCAACAACACACTGCCCAGTCACTGCAGTCACGCGACTTCTCTCCCGCCATCCATGCACCACTGCCAGACACCAGGCACAGCTGACACACACACACGCACGTCACACACTCAATCCCACAGAAAGAAATAAAGGCAACTTAGACTAAACAACAATAATACCCGGGCGTTACAATATCTAATGAAAAGGCTTTACATTCAGTGACTGGTTTGCTGCTGCACTGTTGCAACAATCTTTTCAAAGTGAGGCTTTATTTCACTTTCTAGTGCATCCCTCATCAGAGAATCCACATCTTGTAACTGGTTAGGTTGTTGGTATTCGCACTAGATAAGACATGGCCATTCGTGCAAGTTCTTCGTAGTCTGGAATTCCTAAAAAGTGAGCACTAGAAATCTCCATAGTAGAAGTCACGATATGAAGACTTCTATGCTAAATCAGTGGATAGTTCTAGCAAAGTAGATGTCAGTGATTTCAGATTGGCTGATCTGGTATTAGCTGAATCAAAGGAGTTCACAACACACATACATTCTTCGAGTGCTCTTGCCTCTTAATCAGGGAAATACAGATTTTTTTTTTTTTTCTCGAGATTGTCCAGTTGAAAATTTACAAAATCCTTAATGAAAATATTGAGGATTTTGTAATTTTTCATCTGTAAAAAAAAAGTCTGATGAAGGAGATAACACTTTCCAGTTGTACTCTTTCGAAAAGTGATCAAGGGAGCTGAAACTACTGAAGTCCTTAGTTTGAACTTTTCTTTTCCATAACCCAAGCTTCAGTTCTACCAGTGACATAAAAAATATCCCCACCAAAGCTTTGGAGAGATAGGTTTAACTGATTCAGCTTCTCAAAGATGGAAGCTATGAGTATGATAATCTGGCAATCCAGTAGTTGTCCTGGAGCTTCTTTCTGGAGCCCTTTCGTCTTCTTGAGTCAAAAATACGTCTACTTCTTCTTTTAGTGCTAAAAATCTGTTCAACACTTTCCCACAAGACAACCAACGAACTTCTGCATGAGGTAGAAGCTTAGAAAATTTTGCATCCATTTCCTTGCAAAGCTGCTCAAACATGCGACTCTTTTTCTTGTCCTTGCACTGATATTATTCACTATCTTTACATTATTGATGATTTCGTCAAAATGATTTTTTTCCCACATTTGACAGTAGATTCTTTGCAGCCAGTGCTTCCCGATGCAATATACAGTGAACTGAATAGCAGCTGGGACCAACATAATTAATTTTTTTTGACAACACCTTTCTTTCAACCATTGCTGCAGCCCCTTCTGTGGTAATACAACCACATTTGTTCCAGCTCAGATCATTCTTGACCAAACATTCATTTATCTTGGCGAATATTCCCTCTGTTGTTGTCTGCATACCTAGTGGTAAACAATAGGAAATGCTCTTCTATTTTCTTGGAGTGACTGTTACGAAAGCCGCAGTAAGCTAAAAGTTGAGCAACATTTGCAATGTCAGTGGTTTCATCGAACTGCAAATCAAACCAGGGTGCTAACCTGAGGATTGTAAGTAGCTGATCCTTCAAATCTTCTGCGACTACTACGGATCGACGTTTCATTGTGGAATCTGAAAGTGGAATATTAAGTGGTTTCTTGCCTCCATGCAGATGCTGGGCACTTTTTTCTAAGCATGGAAGAATGACTGTCTCAGCTAGAGTGAAAGGTTTCTTAGCTTTCATAAGTACATGGGCTATTTCCATTGATGTCATTAGTAGGGCCTTCTCTTCTTTTTCTCGATGGATCACAATGCTGCTGAAGGAGCTTTGTTGCTTTAATGAGTTCAGCTAAAGTTGCTTCAAAGAACTCCTTTGATTTCTTCTTATGCTCGTCGTGTAGTTTTTTTTGAGATGAGACAGTAGTTTGGAAGATACAAGACTTGAATATTTATATTGCATAAAACAGAAGAGATTCTGTTCCTCTTCATTTGGCTAATAAAATCCATACTTAACATAATCATCATTCTAATTCCTTTTCTTTTGCTTTCAGTTGAATGGACGGATTTGATGGATATTGCCTTTTCTCCTTGAAACTTGTTTCACCACTATTCCTCGGTTTTGGTAAAACTGATCCAGCTGTGTAATCTTACTCTATTTTCATCACTCGTTGGCCTTTTATTCAGTTCCTCAGGTCGTGGTTCATCAATAACACCGGGTTTCTTGAAGTACTTGAGCAGTGCCATCTGCGGGAAAAAAAAATCTCTACTAAGTTTTATTACAAATCTACCATACTACGTATATTCTGCCATCTCAGTACTACTAGATTAGCCTCGTCTATCCTGAAAAAAAAAAAAAAAAAAAAAAAAAAAATATATATATATATATATATATATATATATATATATATATATATATATATATATATATATATATATATATATATATATATATATATATATATATATATATATATATATATATATATATATATATATATATATATATATATACACTGTGAAAGAGTTTGCGGCTAGCTAAATTAAGTGCCCCTGATAATAATTATAAAATCACTCTTATTTGCATCTTGCAAGTATATCTTTTCTAGGGTGACCCCTTAAAAAATCTAGCGCACTCTGAGCGCGGAACAAAGAGAACGGCCTCGGTGGTGGGTAAATTGCTGTAAACACCAAGACAATATGGTTGCTAACGTAATCTATAAAGGCTCTTCACTGCTATTGTTTCGTTTTATGAGGTTGGAATTTTTTTTGTCATATTCTATTAAGAAACTGGCAATTTTTATGCAGCATTTTGTCAAAGGTTGGCATTTTTCCTGGAAGAAAATCAAACAACCCTGCTTACATCTCTCTCTCACTTTCTCCGATAATTATACACGTTACAAACACAAATCAACTTATATTTCAAAACATAGTGACATGATGTATAGATAGGTGGATAGAAGGAAACACGACACCGGTATGCAGAATTGTAGATAAGATAATTTCCCAATTATTTTCGTTAGCGTTTCTTCGGGGAAAGAAACAACACCTCAAGTAAATAAAAAAATTGTCTGCCTGTGTTTACTTTCATCCGCCAATCATTTTTTATTACTTAGCAGTATACAGGCGATTTTGGGTGGTCAAGTCGGGAGCGACTCGACTGTGTGTCCAAGGGACTTGAAGGTGGAATGAGGTTAACACTGTTCCGAGTGTAGTATACTCCTACTACCGGCGCCTGTGACAAGCCTAATACGAGTACTAGGGGTGGGCGGGATCTGGGTACTGGACCCGAATCCCACGGATCCGAGTACTGAACCCGAATCCCACGGATCCGAGGATAGCTGACGGATCCGATTACCGACGCTGGTACTCGAATCACTGATACGAATACCAATCTGAGACGAATTCTCATACGATTACTCACGATTACCCTTTAACTTCGATATTCAATATGAACATTATTTGTACTGACCATCGTATTTATAACGGACTCGATATTACCAGTGATGAGTATAAAACAGTTTTAGTCATACGTATAAAAAATATCTTGGCTAGCGAGATATAGCATAAATTTACTGTTTCCATGCGTGTGTGTGTTTTTTTTTTTTTTTTTTTACGAACGCTGATTGGCTGGGCATGTGTGACGTCGGAGCTTAGCCGCGCATCCCCACTTCCAGATTCAGCCACCCAGCAAGGGGTTCACCCCCCCACCTATTTACCATCTACTTTTCTTCATCCTTTCACCCTAACTACGTCTTCCTTACTAGATAAACTCTTTTTCACCCAACTGTCTTTCCCCACCACCCCCCCCCAAAAAAAAATCCAGATTTTGAACATACGAGACTTCATTTAAAAAATAGCAACGAAGTCTGCCCACAATCTTTAATCTACTACTTTCCTACAATTTCCTTTCTTTTACTTCTTCTGTCCAAACTCTTCAATATTTTCAATCTTTCTATAAGAAAAAAAAAAATTCCAGATTTTAATTATGTATTTCCTCTCTTTTTCTTCCCGTGTACCAGTCCAGGTACACCTCCCTACTTTTATGTAACCCGTCTTTTCTTCAGTAAACTTTTGTAAACTTTGTATACTTCTAGATTGCCTGGGACGCGACGAAAGGACGAAGAGTAGGTCAACCACGTTATTGGAAGGACGAGGATCCAAATAGAGGACGAGCTAAGGCGAGGACCCATATGGAGGACGAGCGAGGACGAGCGAGTATGAGCTAGAAACGGACACCGCGACGCAACGGACACCGCCAGCCTTCAGTCTCCAGTCCCCACAGCTGGACCCTGATGACCAGCAAGCAACAAAAAAAAAACTCAAATATACCACAGCAAATGCTTCAAAATTAATGAATCTACAGTGATTGTTGACCTCGCTAGCGAGGCAGACCTCACAAATCACTCTTCCCCGGAAGTCTCTCGTAAACTCAAGGCACAGGGCCTCACCCTCTACGAATCTCCTGTCACGTTTGCTTTTCGCACCGTTCTCGCACGAAAACTAGACGCTTACCGTATCCAAAGATCACTTCCAGACATCACCCAAGAAATACAAGACAAAAATAATGTGACAATCGAAGATATAAAAGTTATTCCCAGGGCCCACCTCCTTAAGATTCGCCTGGCGAGAAGCCAACAACCTTACAAGAGAAGGGATAAAACTCTTCTCGGTAATAATCCCACCATATAATATAAACACAGAGAGGCATACTGAGATAACCCAGTGCTTCAAGTGCCTCCAGTATACACACAAGACACAAGACTGGAAGAAAACAGCAGACACATAATCCAGGTGCGAGGAAGAAGGATATAATTACAAGTAATGCACATCAATACACATTAAATGCATGAACTGCGGAGGCAGCCACGTTGCTGTTGCCTTTCAGTGTTCAGCAGAGGGAACAAATTGAAACACATAGCAACAAAGCCACGAAACACGATTGAAACCACATCTACATACGCCAGCACTGCCGCCAACACCTCCACACCACTAATGCCCACATTAGCCACACAACAAACACCACAGCAGTCCACGCTGGCAAACAACCTGCTGGATATACACACAAAAATCAGTCTTGTAAACGCTATGGTCTCAACACTTAGTGGTGGGGACATCCTAACATACAAACACACTTTCCTCTAACTTTGTAGAGAAAACAGCCCTCCAGTCGTACGAATCCAGGACACAGTCATCCAAACCTGCACAGGCACCTTTAAGGCAAACAGTCACAACTTGAACAAAATACAGGAGATGGTGTACAAGACAATAGCAGACAAAACATGCACAAACATAAAACGAAAACCAAGCAAAACACGTTCGACATCTCTCAAGAATCCCATTCTTCCGCGCGCACCGAAGGGCTACCAAACAGACCTGCACAAACACTAACACAATACCACCGCACTCCCAACTCTAACCTCACAACAGAACATCAAAGACACCATTGACTCTCCCCACCACAATCAACACAATCACTAACCTATAGAAGAACTAACACCCAATGAAAATAAACATAATACTCCAGCTACACACTCACCATCTAACTCAGACGGCGAAGCCATTCCTCGCACACAGTCCCACGAGGGACGATCAAACATGAAAAAAATAAAACGCAAAAACACAAAGCACAAAAATACTGAAATTAATGCAATTAAATTGTCGCGGTTACCATAATAACACCTTCGTCGAAGAAAATCCCGACGTAATTCTCCTCAACGACATCGGGAACCTTCCCCATCCACGCAGAGTCAAAGACTATGGGTACACTACACACTCTACACAGGGTGTCCACGACGGCGTAGCCGTTATGGTCAGAATAAACTTAAAACATGAATCCCTCAAAACATGGGCCACACTTTTTTTGGCTGTAAAAATACACACAAACAACAACTCAATCATAATAGCTATAACCTACACACATCTAATACTCACATACCATTCGCCGACATTAACAAACTTTTCAATTACAATACACCGACATACATAATCGCAGACGTGAACGCCAGACATACAACTTTCGGCCACTCCACTAACAACACACATGGCAAACAACTGCACCAAATAATGACCCGGAAACGGCTTTGACACAACTTACACACACAACTGTACAGAAAGACCGGATATAGCTATCACAAACAGACACGCCAACCACCTTCACCATCACTTAGCCCCAAGTAAACTGTGTGGCTCAGAGAACATTCCTCTATTAGTATACATTTCAGCCAATCACATAGCTACAACTACAAACAAACAAACTGGAAATGCTTCCAAGAAACACTCCAAAACACCTACTACCCATCCACATTAAACAACTAGCACTCTTCAACACTCGACACACATATTAAAAACTTACACACACAGATACTGCAGGCTGCAAATGCACATATCCCAAAAAAACGAACCATAAAATCTACTACTTCATCTTCTCATTGAAAACAAAATGACTAGTCACCTGCTACCACAATATTTTCAAAAGAAACAAACACACACACCTCAGGGTAGGCAGGACCCTGGATATTTTGAGAGGTCACATAATTAATAGTTTTAACACAGATCACGACAATCATTGGCTCAATTTAATCAAAACAACACAAGACAAAAGGAAAACAATCCCTACAAAGCTACAGTTCCGAGGTACTGAGAAGCCAAGCTTTGAGTACCTCAACATAAACAACATCAGAGTTACAAACCTTATCAACGTAACTGCCGCATTTAAAAACCACTGGTCGCGTGTTTTCAGCCCACACGCCCCACACCCTCTCCCAGCAGCTGCAGAACACATCAATACAATCACAGTACACATGAATAACACACAACAAGAAACATTGCCAGAATATATCATCAGACTACACACACTACGACACAATAATTCGCTCACAACACAAATTGAAGAGAATGAGCTGAAGAGGCTGTTGAGGCGCACACCTCGACGTGGGCCCGGCTCAACCGGCATATCTTGGGCCATGGCTCGCCACTTGCCCCCGAACATTATATCCTCCCTCACGATCAATTTACAATGCCTGCCTGGCAACAGGCTACTTCCCCAGGCCATACAACATAGCAACGACAATATTCATCCCCAAGGAGGAGGCAGTAGACACCTGCCGAAACGATAATTACTCCCAGTGAGGTCTAAAACACTGTTCAGGGGGTGCTGTGAACTTTTCATTAAACCCAGCTGTGACCTCACTGAACGTTTCCCTTTGTGTCTCACAACACAAGGGAGCAGTCACAGCCTGCCCTCTGAAGACAACTCTCTTCCTCCACACAAAACTACAAGCACCTAATAACACACACACCCTTCACTCAAAAAATTTTAAATCATCATGGCGACTCCTACACCAGCCTCGGAGTCCCCATCTGGGGAGGGGACCATAAATGTCCCCAGGTCGGACTGCCTTTCTGTCGACGACCCTAAGTGTCTTGACACCACCCTCAACTTTTTCTTCATTAACTTCTGCAACATTCGCGGTCTAAGATCTAATTTTCAATCTGTAGAACATCACCTCTCCTCTTCTAAACCTCATCTTCTTTTCCTCACTGAAACTCAGGTGTCTCAGGCAACTGACAGTAGCCCCTTTTCTGTTCCCTCCTACTTTCTCTATCCTCATTTTCGATCCAAAGCTGGATGCTGCGTTTATGTGCGCAATGACTTAACCTGCTCTCGTGCCCACGCTCTTGAATCTTCCGAGTTTTCCACCATCTGGCTACGACTACAGAGTCACTCTCATACTAAATTTATCTGTGCTGTATACCTCTCACCTAACTCCTCTGACTATAAGAAATTCTTTGACTACTTAACATCCAAAGTGGAGCACATTCTGACCCTCTTCCCTTTTCCAGATATCTCCATTCTTGGAGACTTCAATGTTCACCAGCTTAGGCTTTCCTCTCCCTTCATTGACCATCCTGGTGAACTAGCCTACAACTTTGCTATCCTCCATGACCTAGAGCAATTGGTGTAACCCCCTACTCGTATTCCTGACCGTCTTGGAGATACGCCCAACATTCTTGACCTTTTCCTGACCTCTAATCCTTCTGCTTATGCTGTCACCCTTTCTTCTCCGTTGGGCTCCTCCGATCACAATCTCATATCTTTATCTTGTCCTATTACTCCAATCCTTCTTCAAGATCCCCCTAAGCGAAGGTGCCTCTGGCGTTTTGCCTCTGCTAGTTGGGGGGACCTGAGGAGGTATTTTGTTGATTTTCCTTAGAATGACTACTGCTTCCGTGTTAGAGACCCGTCTTTGTGTGCTGAGCGCATAACAGAGGTGATAGTGTCTGGCATGGAGGCATACATTCCTCACTCTTTTTCTCGTCCTAAACCTTCTAAACCTTGGTTTAACACAGCTTGTTCTCGTGTTATATATGATAGAGAGGTGGCCCACAAAAGGTACTTAAGCCTTCCATCACCAGAATCTCATGCACTTTATTTTTCTGCCCGGAACTATGCCAAGTCTGTTCTCCAACTAGCCAAAAACTCCTTCATTAACAGAAAATGTCAAAACCTTTCAAGATCTAACTCCCCTCGTGATTTCTGGCATCTAGCCAAAAATATCTCCAATAACTTTGCTTCTTCTTCTTTTCCTCCTCTATTTCAACCAGATGGCACCACTGCTATCACATCTATTTCTAAAGCTGAACTCTTTGCTTTGCTAAAAACTCTACCTTGGACGATTCTGGGCTTGTTCCTCCCTCTCTTCCACCCTCTGACTACTTCATGCCACCTATTAAAATTCTTCGGAATGATGTTTTCCATGCCCTCGCTGGCCTAAACCCTCGGAAGGCTTATGGACCTGATGGGGTCCCTGCTATTGTTCTCCGAAACTGTGCCTCCGTGCTTGCACCTTGCCTAGTCAAACTCTTTCAACTCTGTCTGTCAACATCTACCTTTCCTTCTTGCTGGAAGTTTGCCTACAGTCAACCTGTTCCTAAAATGAGTGAACGTTCTAATCCCTCAAACTAACGTCCTATTGCTTTAATTTCCTTCCTATCTAAAGTTTTTGAATCTATCCTCAACAGGAAGATTCTTAAACATCTATCACTTCACAACCTTCTATCTGATCGCCAGTATGGGTTCCGTCAAGGCCGCTCTACTGGTGATCTTCTGGCTTTCCTTACTGAGTCTTGGTCATCCTCTTTTAGAGATTTTGGTGAAACTTTAGCTGTTGCCTTGGACATATCAAAAGCTTTTGATAGAGTCTGGCACAAGGCTTTGATTTCCAAACTACCCTCCTACGGTTTCTATCCTTCTCTCTGTAACTTCATCTCAAGTTTCCTTTCTGACTGTTCTATTGCTGCTGTGGTAGACGGTCACTGTTCTTCTCCTAAATCTATTAACAGTGGTGTTCCTCAGGGTTTTGTCCTGTCACCCACTCTCTTCTTATTGTTCATTAATGATCATCTAAACCAAACTTCTTGTCCTATCCACTCCTACGCTGATGATACCACCCTGCACTTTTCCACGTCTTTTCATAGACGTCCAACCCTTCAGGAGGTAAACATATCACGCAGGGAAGCCACAGAACGCCTGACTTCTGATCTTTCTAAAATTTCTGATTGGGGCAGAGCAAACTTGGTATTGTTCAATGCCTCAATAACTCAATTCATCCATCTATCAACTCGACACAACCTTCCAGACAACTATCCCCTCTTCTTCAATGACACTCAACTGTCCCTTTCATCTACACTGAACATCCTCGGTCTGTCCTTTACTTATAATCTGAACTGGAAACTTCACATCTCATCTCTAGCTAAAACAGCTTCTATGAAGTTAGGTGTTCTGAGACGTCTCCGCCAGTTTTGCTCACCCCTCAGCTGCTAACTCTGTACAAGGGCCTTATCCGTCCATGTATGGAATATGCTTCACATGTCTGGGGGGTTCCACTCATACTGCTCTTCTAGACAGGGTGGAATCAAAAGCTTTTCGTCTCATCAACTCCTCTCCTCTAACTGACTCTTGCTAACTGTATGCCTCCCCTCCTTCCGCGGCCTCGCTGCACAAGACTTTCTTTTTTCTCTCACCCCTATTCTGTCCACCTCTCTAACGCAAGAGTAAACCAGTAATCTCAATCATTCATCCCTTTCTCTGGTAAACTCTGGAACTCCCTGCCTCCTTCTGTATTTCCACCTTCCTATGACTTGAATTCCTTCAAGAGGGAGGTTTCAAGACACTTATCCATCAATTTTTGACCACTGCTTTGACCCTTTTATGAGAGTTAATTAACCAACACTCTCAATTATGCATCCCTTTGTCTTGTAAACTCTAGAACTCTCTACCTGCCTCTGTATTTTTCTGGTTCCTATGACAAACTCTTTGAAGAGGGAGGTTTCAAGACACTTATTTTCTGTTACTTGATCATTTTATTTGGCATTGCTCAAGAAACTAGTATTTATGTGGGCATTTTTTTTATTCAAATTTGTGTTGCCCTTGGCCAGTGCCCCTCTTGAAAAAAAAATAACAATAAAAAAAATCATGAATTTTCAAAAGCTCAAAGAAAGGTGTATAAAAAAGTTTAAAAGACACTGATTTAAATAAAGCGTGTCTGTTGAGGAATTTGGTTTGGGCAGTGGACTAGCCTGTGGCCAGTGGCAGCGGGAAGATGTGTCC
Organism: Scylla paramamosain; assembly: GCF_035594125.1. Classification (NCBI taxonomy): domain Eukaryota; kingdom Metazoa; phylum Arthropoda; class Malacostraca; order Decapoda; family Portunidae; genus Scylla; species Scylla paramamosain. The sequence continues at coordinate 2,385,133 of NC_087164.1, read as the reverse complement.
CAGGAGCTCCCATATTTTTCTCCAATACACCCAGTGCGCTTTTCACCCTCAGCATTATAGCTGGCCCCGCAGGTATGATTACTTCCATCTAAAAGTGCTTTTGTACCAAGAAACCATCTTATATGGCTGAAAAATAACATAATATCGAACTCAAAACTCCCACCAAAACTCAGGACGTACCAGCAACGCCAGACCACTGCCGCGATCAAAACAAATCTTCTCCCGCGCTAAATCAAATTGTTACAACCTCTACACAACAATATTTATGCGTGTTGGTTTTGTTCTCAGAAACGACATGGTCGTAACAAGAAACAACGTTGAACGTACCTATGCCAGAGGCACAATTGCCCAAAAAACCCAGGGAGAGACGTCAATCCAGCATACAGGACCAACACACCCACCTGCACCCAGCTTAAGTAGAACTGCCCAGGTGGCCACATCAGCCCAGCACACAGGATTGCCAAATCCACCATCATACCTAAGTATTCTCAGTTCAATACAAACTGATATCATAACACTGTCTAAAGAAGGTAAAGTGATTGTGAGCACTATTGTGAGAGCTCTTCAGATCCCATTGGAAGACAAAGAACAGAAGATAGGTACACTACAGAGGAAAGTTAATGATTTAGAAGACAAAGTTATTCAACTAGAAGACCAAATTGATGATGTGAATCAAAATGAGCGCAGGGACACCATTATAGTTAGTGGACCATCTTTGCCAAGGGAAATTCATAATGAAAAGTCTACTGAGGTTATTGTAAATGCCATCAAAGACAATCTAAAGATAAACATACAATCTGCTGATATTAATGTTGTCCATAGAATAGGAAATAAGTCAAAGCAAAACTCAAACAATCCAATAATAGTAAAACTGCAAAGTAGACAAAAAAAAAAAAAAAGATGACATAATAAGTGCCTGTATTGCCTTAAAACGAAAGATATATGTTAATGAAAGCCTCACCCCAAAAAGACATTCGAAAGGCAAACAGACAACTCTTTCAACAATGCTACACAAAAGACGGGAAAATATATATATATATATATATATATATATATATATATATATATATATATATATATATATATATATATATATATATATATATATATATATATACCAAGCTAAAATGCTCAAATAAAAAATGTATAGTGACTAATGAACAAACCTTGAACAGATTTCTAGACATGTACCCTGCCTTGAGAAACAATAACTAGTTGTTGACCTATGATGACTATCTTTATTTTTTTTATGTTTATTTTTTATGTTTATTTTTACATGTACCTCTACATTATATTTCCTAGCCAACAGCAGTTACCTACCTTTTTTTAATTTTACACTTCCCTACCTGAATTATCTTTAATAAACATTCCGCACCTCGTCTCATCTTCCCTTTCCTTTTTATTATTTTTTTTCCCTACATTAACTTTCCGTACTTAAAATTTTACTCATTTATCTACACCCATAATGCTATGCTTTAACCTACTGCTCTTTCTAACGTTACTTTCTAACGTTACTTTATTTCACAACCTAACCTTTTCTATCTTAATCTATCTATAATTTACCTAACAGAACCTTCCCTTACCTAACCTTAGTTCAAGCTGTCCTTTCTTACTAACTCCAACAAATTGTTCTAATACAACTCTACCCTTACTTTAGTCACTGCCTAACTTTATCTATCTAAATTTACCAACAACTCACCTACCATAGCTAACCTGCCATTAATCTAACCATTCTACACTCTCATATTACCTTAGCAAGCCTTACTTCATTTATACACTTCACCTGTTATTATTTTCTTACCCTTACCCTTACCACCTTACCCCAACTCTAAGTCTGAATCGCCTAACTCAATCAACCTTACCTTACTCTAACTATGGCTTTATCATCAAACTGAATACTTAGTAAAGACCTATACGTAAAAATAATGCAATCTCTGCAATATATTTTACTCCTGAGTTATTGGTTCACTGCTCTCCTGGAAGGCCTATATTGTGTTGTCATTACTTTGCTTTATCTTACTGTACCAGCTAGATAATCTCTCACTTTAATTACATCTCATATACCTCATACTTAATCTACTAAAGCCCAAATATCACTTATGTGATATATATATGTATATATATATATATATATATATATATATATATATATATATATATATATATATATATATATATATATATATATATATATATATATATATATATATATATATATATATATATATATATATATATATATATATATATATATATATATATATATATATATATATATATATATATATATATAATTCTTACAGGGTGGAATCAAAAGCTTTTCGTCTCATCGACTCCTCTCCTCTAACTGACTGTCTTCAGCTTCTCTCTCACCGCCGCAATGTTGCATATCTAGCTGTATTTTACCGCTATTTTCATGCTAACTGCTCTTCTGATCTTGCTAACTGCATGCCTCACCTCCTTCCGCGGCCTCGCTGCACAAGACTTTCTTCTTTCTCTCACCCCTATTCTGTCCACCTTTCTAACGCAAGAGTTAACCAGTATTCTCAATCATTCATCCCTTTCTCTGGTAAACTCTGGAGCTCCCTGCCTGCTTCTGTATTTCCACCTTCCTATGACTTGAATTTCTTCAAGAGGGAGGTTTCAAAACACTTATTCATCAATTTTTGACCACTGCCTTGACCCTTTTACGGGACTGGCATTTCAGTGGGCATATTTTTTTATTGGATTTTTGTTGCCTTTGGCCAGTGTCCTTCCTACATAAAAAAGAAAAAACAATATATATATATATATATATATATATATATATATATATATATATATATATATATATATATATATATATATATATATATATATATATATATATATATATATATATATATATATATATATATATATATATATATATATATATATATATATATATATATATATATATATATATATATATATATATATATATATATATATATATATATATATATATATATATATATATATATATATATATATATGCTTTGGCTCTCGATTAATTTGCCTTGTCGCTCGCTTCGTGAGAGGGATGCTAAAATCCCCACAAAAAAAAAAAAAATGAGCCAGATATCACGATGTTACTGAGTAGGTTGTGTCATACTATATAGTACAATGTGATTTTTTATTTTTTCATTGTTCAAATGAATAGTTTTTATACTTGTAATATGCTTTATTTAAGATAATGCTAGCAGTTTACTCGATAATCACACACAAAAAAAAAATAATTTGACCACATTCTCTCAATATTATCCATAACGGATATTGAAAAGTCAATACATCATTTCAATAGTATCATGATGATCAATGCTCTATGCATCTTACGCACCTGGAATTTACGACAACAGTATTTTAGCTCTCTTTCCTACAGTTAGATGAGCAGCAACGACAGTTCCGAAAACTCCCCATTGCTATTATTACTTTTCACATCCCTTATGGAGAACCTATATAAATCACTGTTCGATGATGTCAACCAAAATAAGGATAATATTAATGCTTTCAACTTTGCAATAGATATGATTATTAAAATATCAGGTCCATATGATATTAACTCTTTGTCTAGATACTTCAATTTTTCAGGAATACAGTTCTACTACAAACTCACTAGGAAACGATTATCTTAACTTCTTACATTTAAATATGAGATCGGAACACAAAAACTGTGATTCTCTAAAAATTATTCCTTAGTTGTTTACTACCTGATGTTATTGCCCTTACAGAAACATGGTTACAAGAACATACTAAGCATCTTTACTCCATAGAAGATTATACTCCATTTCTCTTAATCAGAACTGATAGAGAGCATGGAGGGATTACTATCTACACCAAAAACATAATAAATGTACAAGTTCTAAATCAGATCTCTTTTATAAATAGGAATATTGAAATAAGTACAACAAAGCTAATCCTAGGAATCACCAGTTATATTACCTCAGTAATTTACATGCCCAATAGTAAACATATATATGTTAATGAATTCACAGACATTATCAATAATTTACTAGTTGCTGAAACTTTTAAAAATAACAAAACAATTCTCATTGAACATTCCGCTCATCTTCCTACCAACTTATTCCTCAACACAACGCAAACTCTAAATTACTTTTCTCATACATCTCGGCCAACAAGATTTCCCGACAGCCCTGACCTTGGTAAACCATCATTACTAGACCATATCTGGACAAATTTCACACCTCCATCATTATCAGGTATTTTACATTATTGTGTGACTGATCATCTCCCTATATTTATAAATATTATACAACTGTCTGTACCAAATACCAAACAAAAGAATGTCTTTAGAGACTTCAGCACAAATAACCAAAGTTTATTTACCAGTGAACTACAGAGGATAAATTGGGATGAAATATTTAATCTAGTAGACACAAATGATAATTTTAACCTATTATTTAATATTGTTCATGAACTCTATAACAAATGCTTTCCAGTAAAAACTAGATATATAACAAAAAAAAAAAAAAAAAAACTCCAAAACGCATGGCTAACTACCGGAATACCTAATTCTATTAAATATAAATGTAAGCTTTTTAAGATATATAAACTTGGTCAAATTTCACACATAATATTCAAAACAATAAAGGAAAAATCTAACTCAAGTTATACATGCTGCCAAATCCAACTATTATCGTCAAATAATTAGTAATTTCAGAAGTAACACAAAGAAAATCTGGCAAACAATCAATGAAATAAAAGGCAATACACAAAACAGAAAAACAATTAAGACACTGCAGTATAATGATTTCATATTCAGCAGCCCATTTGACATCTCTGAAGCTTTTAGTAATTAATTCTCTAATATCGCCCCGGAACTAGACAGTAATCTCCCACAGTCTAATAAAAGTCAATTCATTATATAAGAGGCAATCACCCACACTCCATGGTATTTCCTATCATTACACCGTGTGAAGTCAATGCAGTAATAAAGTCATTTAACAATAAAAATTCTGGTATACAGGACATAACTGCTTCTATTATCAAAAGAAACTGTAATATATTTTCAGTCCCTCTGTCCATACTATTCAATCTATTGCAAATGGAACTTTTCCAGGTATTTAAAAAAACTGCCAAAATCACTTCAATACACAAATCTGGACCTGCTAATGATCCTAATAACTACTGACCAATTTCTCAACTTACATAATTTTCAAAGGTATTCGAAACCCTTACGGAAAAAAAAAAAAAACATTTAATGTGTTATCTGGAAAGCAAAAACATTCAAAATCCCTCCCAATATGGTTTTAGGCAAAATAATAAAACTTTTACAGCACAAAATAAATTTTCTAATAATGTGTTTTATGCCATAGATAACAAATTATGAGTTCTATCAATCTTCATTGACTTCGCTAAGGCATTTGACACTGTAAATCATAAAATTCTTTTGAACAAAATGCACCAATATGGAATTTGTGGACAAATTATTTTATGGTTCAAAGATTACTTAGCAAACAGAAAACAATATGTTATTTTTAATAATGAAAAGTCTTTAACAACAACAGCTACACTTGGTGTTGCGCAAGGTAGTGTCTTGGGTTCCTTATTGTTTCTAATATACGAGTACATTAATGACATTTCAATTTATTTATTTATTTTTTTCTGAATCTAGAACAATATTATTTGCAGATGACATGACAATGTACTTGTCAGGCCGAAACCCAGATCAACTTATACATAATGCTAATGATGAACTAAAAAAAAACTTTATGTATGGTGTCTAAGCAAAAGACTCACTATTAATACAGCAAAAACTTACTTCATGCTATTTACAGTAAAACTTTAAATCTTCCCTAATTATGTTTAAATGACAAAATAATTTTAAGAACTGATAAAATAAAATTTCTTGTTGTTACTTATGATGATTCAATAACTTTCAGGTATCACATAAATAACCTCACTTTAAAAGTATCCAGACACGTCGCTCTACTTTATCAAGCAAAAGAATACATGCCACAAGAAGTACTTAAGACCATTTATTATGCCCACATATATCCACTATTAACTTATTGCAATCCAATATGGTGCACAACTTATCAAACTTATTTAATTCTTCTTAAATTACAGCTCAAGAAAATAGTAAGAATAATAACCAATAGTAATTTCTTAGAACATACAAATCCTCTCTTCAAAGAAACAAAATGTTAAAACTAGATGACATTACTAAATTTGCTATCGCTACTTACATGTATTCAAATAAGAATAAAATACAGAACCTCGTTCCATCTCATGACCATAACACCCGCAATCGTGATAATCTTAGCATTACCCCTCATCGACTTAAAAAAAATTTAAGCACTCAGTTTCTTAGCTAAGGCCTCGTGTATGGAACTCCGTACCTCTCCAAATTCAGGATGCACCCTCTATCACCACATTTAAAAAAAATATAAAAAAAATCAGATCTTAGCTACCTACTAATTTGAATTCTTACCTCATTCTAAAGCAACAGTGTATCCAGATTCTTGTTATCATATCTAGTACACTACTTTATATTGAAATCATCACTATGCTACTGTTATTGTATCTACTATACATATTCTAGAATATTTATCATTCCTATAGTTTATTTATTATATATGTATTATTTATTATTACTATTTATTATATTATCTGTATTATCTATTATCATTATTATTTATTACATCTGTATCTATTATAACTGCATATTTATTTATTAATTTTTTTTTTTTTTTTACCATTTATTGCAAATACCTTCATAAATCATAGTATCTAATGTTGGAAATGAGCTGTACAGCATGTTATATCCTTGTTGCCATCTGCCACATTACTTACTTACCCATTATTATTCACAATTTCGCTTGAAAAGCTCTGCTTTAAAAGGGCTAACTAAAGTCACAATAATCCTCAATATGTATATATGTATATACCTCCCAACTGTAACTGTTAGTTATTAATAAATGTTCAAATGTTCAAATGTACTTCAACTCGCAGACAAGAGGACGGTGGAAGTCAGTGAAAGAAAGGCATCCTCCCTCGCTCAAGGTCACATGAGCCTGCCACTCCCTGCCTCTCCTTTTCATCTGTAACTGTTGCTTGTTAGGTGCTACCTCCATTGTGAGACGCTTGGGAGATTCTGCTGCCTGTGGAAGGGCGGGGTACTGTGTGATAAGGCAGAGGCTGAGTAACTTAGACAGTCTGGTGTGTGATGCTCACATTCCTGTTGTTGAGTGTTCCTAGGGGTTTGACATATTAGTGTTGTCAATAGAACTACGAAAAGGATCCCTGTGTGCTTGTCTTGGCCTTTTTTCCTTGTGCATAAGTAGCCAAACTAGAGGTGAGTAGTCTGGCCTGTACCCGGTATGCTTCCCTGTCCCGCGAGAACAGCCCTTGGCAGGTGTTTGGTGCCCAGTACGGCAACGGTTGTGACAGTGTACAGTGTTCATGGTACACAGTGTACATGGTGCACAACACTGTGGTGTATATTGTTGTAGTTTGTGGTTTTGTATGATTTTGTAGTGTATTATGTAAAATGTTGTGGTACATGGTGTCACGGTGCGTGTATATATATATATATATATATATATATATATATATATATATATATATATATATATATATATATATATATATATATATATATATATATATATATATATATATATATATATATATATATATATATATATATATATATATATATATATATATATATATATATATATATATATATATATATATATATATATATATATATATATATATGGTATATGGCGTTGTGTGTTGATACTCCAGACCACAATGCTGGAAGTTCAGGTCACTCCGGGGTCACGAATATAGAGATTGGGATGACAACAGACAAAAAAGACAAGGTGTCTTGTATTCCTCGAGTGCAGGAAGTATAAATGCGTATGCCAACAGCAGTGGTTTTCGATCAACTCGTCGGAAGCCGGCAGGCCGTGCCTCAGCCGGACTATACATTAGGTAACTCGAGGCAGTGTAACAGGGGTAACTCGAGGCAATGAAACAAAATTAATAAACAGCAAAATATACTCAGTAAACTAGTGTGTGTGTGTGTGTGTGTGTGTGTGTGTGTGTGTGTGTGCGCACTACAATATTGTGGTACTTAGTCTTGTGGTGGGTTGTGTAGGATATTGTGGTGTTATTTTGTACACTGTTGTGATGTATTATGTGTGGAGTGTTCTGTAGGATATTGTGATGTTCTGTGTTGTTTTGCACATTGGTGTTGTACTGTGCAGTGTGTTGTTTTATACACTGCTGTAATGTATTGGGTATTGTGGTGTATTGTGTATGATGTGTTGTTTTGTGCAATGCTGTGGTGTATTGTGTGTGATGTCTTCTTTTGCACTACATAATTTTATTGTACTGTACAAATTCTGTAGTGTAGTCTGCCCATAACGTTGCTGTACGATGTGCTATACAGCAGGGCGGTTGGGAGTGTAGTTGTAACGCTCCTTTTTATTATTTCTGTGTTTCTTTGAGTCTCCCCAATAATTGTTTTCTTTTGTAGCTTGCGGTGAAGAGGAGGATAATAGCGGTAATTAAAGGTTTAGTGATTATATGAAAAAGTATATTTATAAGGCGTGTATTCGTGGGAGTGATTTAGAAGTCTTGAAACATTTGATATAAATAGTCTTTACTTATTTCAACTGTGGTTTTCTCTAATCAGTGGTAATACGAATAATAGGATTACATCATGTTGCGTCAGCCTACCAGTAACTCATAAGGTGTCATTCCCTAGCTTATAAAATATGTTAGTAATTTAGAATTCAATTATTAACTTCAACTAATGTCCAGCCTATATGCTCACCTTGCTAGCCAATTATTCCTGCATTTTTATTTAAACTCACGGTTCAGTAAAATTATTTGTGAAAGAAGAGAGAGAGAGAACTAGCTAAGGTTTCAATAACTTCAGAGGCCTGGGGGTGGGTGTTGAGGGGGAGAGCACAGAATGGCGTCTCCCTTCCCTCTGGCAACAGGTGGGTCTCGTAGCTCTGAAATATTTGATTTTTCTTTTATTTAGAAGTGAATATTACTGTGTTCATGTTTATTATTCATGTCTCTAGTGAAGATATAGTGACTGTACGTGTTGACAATAGCGTCTCCCTTCCCTCTGGCAACAGAATGGCGTCTCCCTTCCCTCTGGCAACAGATAAAATAGCCGGTGTTGGTCCCACGTGGAGACAGGCCACAGAGTCTTGGGAAAGTGTTAGCCATGTAATGTTTCTTTAGTCAAATATAGTCTACTGTGAATGTGTTGTGAGCAATATTATTGCCGTAGAGAAGTGATGGATGAAGGCTGTGACGCTATTTAGGGATATAACGGTGCCCAGAATCAATGGTACTCTTGAGGAGTTATAAAAGTAATTATTTTCTTGTGTATTCGTAGTGTTAAGTAACGGAGTATAAGTGTATATGCCATACCAGAATTTCAAGTGCTTTTTTTTTTTTCTTCTAGATTAACCACTCGATAAAGTGTCATAGTGGGTCAGTCAACCCAAAGAATCCCATCAGTATTATTCATTTAATTATTTTTGCTATTTTTTTATTTTTCGTTCTTCATAATAAAGCCACACTGTAGGTACTGTGTGATAATTAACCTCTCCCTACCCTCTGGCCATGACGATGAAGGCGAGAACCATTACCAATCAAAAATGTTTTTTTTTTTACTTGTGTGTGTGCGTGCTTCACCTCTTCTCTCTTCCTCTTCTTTTTTCTTCTTCACCGTGAAGATCTTTGCCTCGTCTCATTAGAGCTCTGATCGGACCGGTGAGGAGGAGGGAGGAGGGGGGGAACCGGAGGGGGGGGATGGCATTACATAATGAGGAAACACGTCACGGGGCGTAGCCGTGACGCAGGCAGTATTATCTAACAGCCGCTCGACAGTACTTGCCTGGCACCATTGGCATCTTTGTTGCCATAATTCACACGTCGCTTAGGGACAGTGAATACATTTGTATAGACGTGCTTTTTTCATTCTGCTCGTGCCTTCCGTAGTGTCAACAGAATCAGGTATGTGATGATGTGTGTGCCTTTCCTCTTCCAATAATTATGTCTAAACTGATCTTGAACATTACTAGATGCAATGAGAAGAAAACTATTCGGCTGCTAACGGTGAAAGGCTGCCCCACGGTGGAGAACACTTGTTTCATAGCAACACCTCCTAATGAAATCAGTTGTACAAATGTAAAACACGGCACGAAGTGTTATGCTGCTGAACTCTAAATTTTCTCGGAAACAAAGATATCCAGGAGACGAGATATTTGAAAGAACAGCGATTTTTTTTTTTTTTCAGCTATAGCTTCCTCGATGTTGTATCAGTTGTCCTACTCCATCAGCATATTCGGATATGAAATTAATTAGAGCAAGTTTGATTGAGACTGGGGGTAAGCGTGAACGACTTGAAAGAAAACTAAACATGGCTGAGTTGAAAGATAAATGGAGTGCGAATGACTGTGGATTGGAAAGAATAAGTGAAAAGCGTGAGTGAGAGTCATCATGGAGAAAGCAAGTGTGAGTTAGTTTATAAAAGTAACTGAAAGATTAAGTGTGACTGTGAGTGAAATTGAGAGTGGGAACGATAGTGAATGCTAATTAGTGAGAGTTAACGTGAGCTAGAGAGAACTCAAGCATGAATGTAAAAGTTAGCGAAAGATTACATGTGAGAATAAGTACAATCCTGAGGATTGATAAATAGAATGAGACTGACTGAGAATGAGAATGGAATTATTTGAGAGTGAGAAAGAGTGAGAAAGAATGGATAGTAAATATTATGGAATGACTGAGGGGGAGAGAGTGAGGTATCATTCACTAGTTCCTTATCTATGATAGATAAGGACGAAGGAAATGACAGGAGGGAGGTTCAGGACAAGACACAAGAGGAAGGGAGAAGAAAGGAACGATAAAGGAAAGGAAGAGAGAGGAAGGGAAGTACTGTGAAGTAGACGGAGGATGGAGTTCGTAACGGGGAAAGGAGAATACTCGTACTTGGAGCAAGGAAATTTAGGAACGGTGAAGGAAGAGGATGGGAGTACGGGGAGAGACTTAATAAATATTAACAGGAAGGGTGAAAAGTGAATCCGACTGAGTGAAGAATTAAAGGGAGAGAGAGGAGGTAGTGGGGTGTAAGTCATTCCTTTTCCTTTCCCCTACTTACTGTTGTCCTTCCTCCATCCATCCCTTTTCCATTTCAACTTACCTCCCTTTCTTTGCCCCTTGTACTCTTCTTCCTAGTTACATCTACATTCTTGGGATATATTTTTATTTATTTTTTTGACATATTTTATATTTTTTTGTATTTATTTATTTTTCTTCTTTCTTTCTGTTCTCTCTGGAGTTTTGTGTCACTGTGATGGTGTTACTATGATGTGTAACCGCATCTGCAACCGTAACCACAGTTACATAGGTAAAACAAATCCGCAACAGAAACCACAATCACTTTATTTATTTTTTTAATATTTGCAATATATATATATATATATATATATATATATATATATATATATATATATATATATATATATATATATATATATATATATATATATATATATATATATATATTGTTACCAGAAAATTTTAAGCATGTTAATTTCCCCAAGAAAGTTTCACCAACAAGTAATAAAGGATAATAATGCACACATTAAGTTAAAACAAAACTTCAGTTTTATTATTTGACTTTTCAGGCGGCTAGAAAAGTCCCATGGATAAAAAAAAATAAATAAAAAAGGTTAATATTAGTGTAACGGTGTCACATAATTAATAATGATATGTAATGTATTTATAATGCCTAATTACCTAATGCCTTACAATTCCCTAATTATAATTGCCTAATTATAATGCCTAATTACCAATATAAGTGTGTGTATACATATATATGTGTAGATAATGGTTGATGGCGGATATGATCACGCCACCCTACGTCACACACACACACACACACACACACACACACACACACAATGGAACTTTCCATACTCCCTTATTGACATCGCTAAGTAATCAGTAGCACCTACATTATATTATCTCCATAGCTAATCTCACTCTAATATATTTTGGCATGCATTATTCTGAGCTATAAGTAGCTTGCCTTATGTAATTAGAGATTTATAATTATGAATAATTTTATATTCATGTACTATGAGTGCGGTAAACCCACCCATATTTCAACTGTCAGCACTTTTTGAAGGTACTAAGCGTGAGTGTCCCTTGAGTCGGCTCCGGCAGTGTCTTGCCAGGGTGTAACGCTGTACGACGTAGGGGACATCCGTTGTTCTGTACACGCCATACCCTTCTCCCAGAACTCTGTACATATATCTAAATATATTTTATACGTTCATCTTTGACATTCACCTGAAAACCACAAACCCACCACGAGTGACCTTATCTACTACATAAGAAGCTAATGAACAGTGTCCAGCGGTAATTGATCATTCAAACCACACTGCAACATTTGGTGGCAGCTTAATGAGATGCGAATAACTAACTCCAGTGCCAAATACAACAACAATAAACAGTGGTTGAAAGACAATTGGTGAATGAACACAGAGAACGGAGAAAACGGCAAACAGTGGCAGGGTAGCGAGGAAAGCAGAGGAGCGACCCGGCGTTGTTTACAGAACTTAACGCTGACAAGCCAAGCCAAGAGCGACGCACCAAACAGTTTCGCCTTACTCAACCAGCCTGCCACTCCCAAGATTCACTTCTCCTTGTTATAAAAGAGGAGACTTAAAAGACTCACGGCGAAACCTAATATAATTATATGGTTTCCCCTCGGTCTAATTATTCGTTGTAGATTCTCGGCGAAGACATCATCGGCACAGACATTCTTGGCGCATACCAACACATCTCCCACCTGCAGGAATTCCACTATACCAAGAGGAGCTTCCCATGACGGAAGGAGTCTTCCCAAGAAGATATATATATATATATATATATATATATATATATATATATATATATATATATATATATATATATATATATATATATATATATATATATATATATATATATATATATATATATATATATATTTTTTTTTTACGTGTTAATTTCTCCGGTTACAGTCGTGAGTACAGACACTTAGTGGTACACCACACAAATATTAAATAAAACACTTGTGGTAACGGAAACATTGTTAGGATTCATGTCTAACTTATCTATTTCACAGTGATACGACGTTACGTTTGTGCAAATTAAAATAATTTAGTCTGCCTCTTAAATAACATTTTCTTTTAGCTGTTTGGAGCACTCGCTCTCGTTTTCTCTTAAATGTTCAGGAATAACTAGGGATAATTCCATTTCCCTCAACTTCTCTGTTAAAATTTCCGCACTTCTAACAATACTAACCATTCTTCCTTTAAAGGTAGAGGCGCCTTTGGACGATGTAAACGTAGTAAGTGTGTAATTAATACCTAATTAAGGAAGGCTAATAATACCACATTTATGGCCAAAGCTCAGAAGTTAGCTGAAATTTATGAACTGGAGTGTGATTCACAAGTGTAGAATAGTGATACTAGATCATCAGAAGAATTATCAACGGAATTAAAACCCAATACAATGGTAAATACCGTGTCTCATGATAAATAAATGCCCATCATTATCAGCAGCAACCATGTCTAAAGCTAATGCTTATTCTGCTTTTGCCTCTAGTGGCTCTCCTAATAGCTTGCATGCATCTACTACACTTAAAGTAATTCCTGTTCTAGAAACGATATTAGCATTTAGCGGAGAAAACCAGCAAGAACTGGCTCATAACTTCATCCGTTCGTGTGATGATGTTATGAGGAGATCAAATACTATCACACATGAAGACAAGATCTCTTTCGTCAGGTCCAAACTGGCTGGCATGATGAATACCAGCGCTTTTAGTCCACTTGAATGAAATAGGGACTAGTTATGCTAATTTCAAGAAAAAAATTCTTGAACATTTTTGGGGGTAAGAGCCAAACTGATCTCATGGCACTAGCATCCAAGGTAAGTGTTAGGTTAACAGCTGAAGCTAGGTCTCTTCACGAGAAGAAGGCTTTAATCCCTACACACCAGTACGTGACAGAGTACATGGACGTCTTACAGCTTAACAACTGGTCCCAAGGAGAACATGACAGAAACATATTTCAGCAGGCTTCTGGAATTCATCCTTTATATGATATAGGTGAATAGGGAAGTGTGGAAAAATGCAATTTTTTTTCTTTTCAGTTTTAAGCCGGGAGACAAAGTAGCTGACCTTGCAGTGTTCATTAGAGAGAAAAAAGGCTACTTGGTACCTCTCCGAAAACTCAAACCTTGCTAGTTGCTCCAATCATAGATGACGACCAACCCCCAACCTTGTGAGGCACTCATGGCAAAGCCTGGAAATGTCTATTCGTACTGCCATAAAATAGGTCATGTTGAAAAAAGATGCTTTAAAAAACAGAAGGACCAGAAACTGGCAACAAATAAATCCGACTCGGAGAACAAAACAAAAGGGAGTTACCTTTCTATTAGTCCAAAAACAGGAGCATCGCCACATGTGAACACAGGTAGGACAAGATTCTACAGATATGTCGCTACCCAATACTGCCTCATACAAGGTCAGTGTAAACACTCGTCAGAATAATGTAAAGAAATAATCAACATGAGAATTGAAAAACAGGACAGAGCTAATATGAATAGTACAAAGCAGTCGGGGAAATACCAGCGCACTGTAGTAAACAAACCCGACTAAAACATCTAAATTCGCAAGACGCTGAGGCAGCAAATTCTTCTGACATATTAGTGTATTCAACTATAAATGCTGGCAACAACCAAACAGACATAATGGCATTGCCAAGTAGGGTAGGTAAGCATCGCTTTTCTGTGGCTGTAGACACTGGAGCCACGTAAACGTGATATCTAAAAAATCTTACAAGATTCTGAATGGAATTCACGCGGTGGTAAATAGATGCTCCGGGCAAGTGACTTGAATCTTTCTTGTGTCACCGGGTCAGCCCTGAAAATCTTAGGAATAATTTCCTTACCAATAAGGCTATCTAAGAATACTCAGCCTATTCAAACTGATTTATATGTAGTCAGTAGCATTAAACTTCATTCTGACGGCTTGTTAGGGCTAAGAGCCATGAAGTCTTGCCAGATAGTAATCTATCCAAAACAAAATACAGTCATGTACTGCGGACAACATCTGGAAGGGATGACACATCCTGCACCTTTCGTTACCATGCAACCCACTAACAGTTCTTTATCACAGAAGGGACAGAGATCCAATGGGGAACCTCAAATGATTCCAACTGTCCAGTCTCCTATGAGAGATAAGGATATAACAGAAACATGGAGGGAAGCCAAAGCAATTGCCAATGGCGGTTATGATATTCCGGATCGTGTGGTAAAACGGATCAAAATTTGTGTTCCAGAAGCTCCTGTAGGCAGTGACATCTGCCTTGAAGGTATAGGTAATGTCAAGCGATTGGTTGTTAAATCGACTCTTTCCACAATTAGAAAGGGTCATGTCACTGATGCCTTGGGGGTGAACACTACTGGAGGATCTATAAGGATCAAACAAGGTATTTTCTTTGGAAAGTGCCTGGTTTATGACAAGAAAGTGGTACCAGAACCCAGTATTGTGCCTGGAGCCTGCGTCTCTTCGGTGAGTCAGTCTTCTGTTGACACTGAGCTGGGGTAGGTGCCAACCCTAAGTTCGTTTGTCAATGTTGTGGACTACCCCGAAATGAGGCCCGCGGTCTTGGACTTATTTCGGAAGTATCGCAATGTCCTGGCACTACCTGGAGAACTCTTAGGTGTGACCGATCGAGCGGAACATCACATTAGGTTTAATCCAAACACTAAGCCAGTATATATATATATATATATATATATATATATATATATATATATATATATATATATATATATATATATATATATATATATATATATATATATATATATATATATATATATATCAGCTTATCGTATTCCCATAGTCAGAGGGCGACTGTAGGTGACCTGATTCATTACATGATTAACAAGGAAGTGATTCAAGAATCGTGCTCTCCTTGGAATTCACCAATCTTTTTGGTTCCCATAAATTTTTCAGACCGGTAATCGATTTCCGACAGGTTAGTGTTGTCACTGTGGATGATCATTATCCACTACCTGTGCTGAGCGACCTTCTAATGTCTTTATGTCGTGAAAACAAAATTTTCTCTAGTTTAGACCTGTTGTTCCCTTGGCATCCGCATCATGGGAAATAACGGCGTTCAGTACGTTATTAATTAATTACGTAATGTAATTATGTATGATTACGCATGCCTTTTGGATTAAAATCCGCTCCTTTAACTTTCCAGAGAATGATTAACAATATTTTCACGGGTTTACTTGGCAAAACCGTGTTTGCTTTCCCAAAGCATTCAGAGCCGTTCATTATATGCACGGATGCTTCTTCTCTGGGATTATGAGCAGTACTGATGTAGACAGATGCCAGAGGCAAAAATTATGTAATAGAATATGCAAGTCGTGTGCTTAATTCAGTGAGTCCAATTGCTCTGTCACTCATCAAGAAACACTTGCCGTAGTTTGGGCTTTAAACATTTTAAGGACATTATCCTCGGATACCCAATTACAGTCTACACGGATCATACACCTGTAATTGAACTGTTCAAAGGGAAAAATTTAACCGGACAAGTGGCAAGATGGTACTGTACCATGTAGGAATTTGCTCCAGTAGTCAAGCACTTGCGGGATCGTGCTAATGTAGTAGCTGACGCACTTTCACGAAATTTGCCTGTGGGAGCTGTCAGTGACTCGATCCCTGTGAGTAACTTAATCCTGAAGGAATTAGGTAAAGCACAGGGAGAGCATAAAATATGGTCTAAGGTCATACATGCTCTGGAGTCAGGCGAAGATGATGATCTTCCACGTCTGCATATACCATTCTCTCAATTCTTCATATCACCAGACAATTTTCTGTGTCGACATAATCCCGAAAAGGGAGATTCTAGTAAGCAACACATCATTCCTGAGAGTTTAGTCCCTGTCATACTTATCTTAGCAAACGACATGCCAAGTGCAGGGCATCCAGGAAGAAAGCGAACCCTACAAGCAGGGCGTAAAAGCTATTTTTGGCCTACAATGCGCACTGACACAGAAAATTATGTTGCCGAGTGTATATCATGTGCAAAGCACAAGGGTGCGGTGAAAGGTCCAACCCCAATACTGGAATATTCACTACCTGAGCGACCTTAGGACATTGTCTTCATTGATCTTTAATTATCCAAAAGTCAAAATGGCTCGCAGTATCTACTTGTGTGTGTAGATCATTTTTTTTTTTTCAAGGTTCGTGGTTCTCTCACATCTAAAGTGATAGTTCGCTATAGTTCCAAACGAAGTTCTCAACATCACAGTCCATACCGGGCCACCAAGCCATGCTGCGGAGTTGTTTAGTTCTCACCACTCCGTAGCGAGCGTTGTGGCCAAGTTGTAAATACCGCCCACGAAGTGCTGCTGACACAATAAGTTGTTGCATGCCGCGGTGGACAATTCCACTAACCTTACTCAGTTCGTGAAGAAACTGGAAATAGGGACGAATTACTTGGGGACACTGCTTGGCTGACTCTGGAAATCCCAGCCGCAGATATTCCTTTAATGTTAATATTTCCTCGTCGGTAGAAGATGCCTCTTGAATTTCCTGGTCCGTGATGGCGTCCTCGTCATCCAGGAGTGCTACAATCTCGTATTCTTCCTCACCCTCTTCAATTTTCTCGATCACAGGAAGGCGCGACAGAGCGTCCGCCCCAGGGAGTCTGCTTCCTGGAACATATTACACCTCGTACGATTATGGGATTAAGCAAGCTTGCCACCGAGCAACTCTAGCGCCTACACGCCTCGAATACCTTGAAGAAAGGATCTTAGTAAGTGCCGAGTGATCAATCCTCAACTTGAAAAACCTACCCCATAAATAGAGTTTCCACCGCGCACGCTGCTGCCAGCGCCTCCTTCTCTGTAACAGAATACTTATAGAATACTTATGTTCTAGGTGTTAGTTGGCGGCTCCAAAACAAAACTACTCGTTCCTTCCCCAAGTCGTCTTTCTGTGATAGTACTGCACCAGTTCCCTTGTCGCTGGCGTCGGGGATTGCAATAATAAGGAGCTGAGGGTTGTACGCCATCAAGGACGGGCACGTGGAAATCTTGCGTTTCAACGCCATGAACCCCTGATATCCACTCGAAAGGCGTGTCCTTCTTCAGTAGCTGCCCCATTGAGATGACAGCGCTGGCTTAACCAGGTACAAACTGAAAAAAAAAAAACAGCCACACACAGCCACATGTTGATAGGAAGCAGTGCATCCATGACAGCCCACATGTGATAATGGAGTGGGGAAATTCCCTCCCCAGAAAATACAGATTTTTTCCACGTTGACAGTTACCTGTGCGTCCTGCAGTCTCTTCATGACCAACCTCAAGAATTCGTCATGCTCCTGTTTCATCCGTCCAGTACACACGATGTCGTCCAAGTAGTGTTGGGAGCCGGGGATGCTTGCTAGCAGCCTGTCAACCAGTTTCTGGAATGCCGCACCCGCCGATGCCAACCCGAATGGAACCCTCTTGAACTGAACAAGACCTTCGTGAGTGATGAAAGCTGTTATGGGACGGGAGTACAAGCTGATAGTAGGCAGACCTTAAGTCGATCTGGCTAAACACTACTCCATGCAGCTTGGTGTGTAGCTCTTCCATCGTAGGGAGAGGATGCACCTCCGACACCAGCTGGCTGTTATGTCCCCGGAGGTCAACACACAACCGAATCTTGCGCGAGACCACCACTGGGCTCACCCACTCCGACGCATCGATGCGTTCGATAACTCTTTGTTCAACCAAGTTTTGTAGTTTTGTCGACACTTCTTCTCTAACTGAGAGAGTGAGCCTCCGCAGCTTGTGGCGAACCGGGTTAGCGTAGTCCTTTAATACGATCTTGTCTTGGTACCCCTTAATGGCTGGCAGAGGACGGAGCTGAGTTGTAACAGGCCCGTGGTGCAAACACTTCGGCTGTCGCTGGGTGGATGGTGAGCCCAAGCTGTGTCAAAAGATCCAGTCCCATTAATGCTTCGGTGGCGCCTGAATTAACGATGTAAAAGTTCGTCGTCACCTGACGATCGTTAACGCTCACCGTATCAGGTAGGGTGCCGACGACGACGAGTGGCGTTCTCTCTACCCCGTAGCATTTGATTGTAGTCACATTCACTCTCGCACCCTTGAAATGTTCTTTTGCCAAAGACGAGGATAACAGCGAAATGGACGCACTGATGTCCACTTGTAGGCGTAGCGTCCTTTCCTGTCCTTCTACGCTAATCACAACTTGACACGTTAGCCGTCCTAGGTGTTTTCTTGTCGCTGTAACTCAGGATAGCTTCCTCCTCTTCTCACTTCCGGACCTTCTTGAACTCCAAGTACCGACACGATGCTGCTTAATAGCCCAGCTTCCCACAACGCCATTGATGAACTGCGATTGATGAACAGGGCATTGGCTGTTACGGGCCAAGTGCCCTTTCTTCCCAAAGTTATCACACTTCACAGTACCTTTACCTTGTAAAGTTGTACTTTTCTGCACCTCCCATGAAGCTTCCTCACCCCGTGAAGTTGGAAGTGTTGCAAGCTGGTTCTTCTATCTCTTGTGATTTGCGCATGGAGCGCTCGTACCTTAGCTGCCGCATCGCGGTCGCGTAGTCATCCTCATCCGTAGCCTTAATAGCCGGTGGCTGGCTATGAAACACCCTCTGCGCCTCAGCACCCACGCTGTGAAGCAACAACGCCTTCTTCTTTATCATCCTGAAGTCGTTGCCGCCGACAGCTACGAGGAACGTCTCAAACTGGTGCTCGCAGTCGTCCAGGCACAGGAGGGCTTCCCAGGACACTGCAGAATTGGCAGAGGCGAACATATTCCGGTGGCCTCCATTGTAGGTGAGAATCCTACTCACTGCGCCATAATATTATAGTGTCTGGTCGCAAGTCTGGGAGGATAAGGAGAGGCGATCTGCCTGTACAACTCCATTAATCTCTCTCCATTAATCATCTCTCCATTAATGAAGCCATAATTCGCAACATTGTGGATGCTATCAGTTACAGTGTAACAACTTTCCTGTTTCCTGTAGAGGATTTGCTTTACACACTAGAAATTGGTCAATCAACATATAAATTGACACCATTGTATGCAACATACATGATTCAATATTACTACCCGTTGCTAGAGGCAACCACATATGCTATAATAAACTCAGGATCATTTTGAGGCTTATGAATTTAAACCTTCCCCATAAGCGAAGATGTCTCTGGCGTTTTGCCTCTGCTAGTTTGGAGATCTGAAGAGATATTTTGCTGATTTTCCTTGAAATGAATACTGCTTCCGTGTCAGAGATCCATCTTTATTTGCTGTGCGCATAACAGCGGTGAGTGTGTCTGGCATGGAGACGTACATTTCTCACTCTTTTTCTTGACCTAAACTTTCCATACCTTGGTTTAACACAGCTTGTTCTCGTGCTATACATGATAGAGAGGTGGCCCATAAAAGGTACTTAAGCCTTCCATCACCAGAATCTCATGTACTTTATATTTCTGCCCGGAACCATGCCAAGTCTTGTCTCCAAATAGCCAAAAAACTCCTTCATTAACAGAAAGTGTCACAATTTTTCAAGATCTAACTCCCCTCGCGACTTCTGGCATCTAGCCAAAAATATCTCCAATAACTTTGCTTCTTCTTCTTTTCCTCCTTTATTTTAACCAGATGGCACCACTGCTGTCACATCTATTTTTAAAGCTGAGCTCTTCGGTCATACATTTGCTAAAAACGCTACCTTGGACGATTCTGGGCTTGTTCCTCCCTCTCCTCCACCCTCTGACTACTTCATGCTACCTATTAAAATTCTTCGCAATGATGTTTTCCATGTCCTCGGAAGGCTTAAGGACCTGATGGAGTCCCTCCTAGTGTTCTCCGAAACTGTGCCTCCGTGCTTGCACCTTGCCTAGTCAAATTCTTTCAACTCTGTCAACATCTACATTTCCTTCTTTCTGGAAGTTTGCCTACATTCAGCCTGTTCCTAAAGGGGTGACCGTTCTAATTCCTCAAACTACCGTCCCATTGCTTTAATTTCATGCCTATCTAAAGTTTTTTAATCTTTCCTCAACAGAAATATTCTTAAACATCTATCACTTCAATACCTTTTATATGATCGCCAGTATAGGTTCTGTCACGTACCCTCTACTGGTGATCTGGTTTTTCTTGCTTAGTTATCCTCTTTTAGAGATTTTGGTGAAACTTTTTGTGTTGCCTGAGACATATCAAATGGTTTTGATAGAGTTTGGCACAAAGCTTTGATTTCCAAAATACCTTCCTAAGACTTGTGTCCTTCTTATATAACTTCATCTCAAGTTTTCTTTCTGACCATTCTATTGCTGTTGTGATAGACGGTCACTGTTCTTTTTCTAAATATTTTAACAGTGGTTTTCCTGAGACTTCTGTCCTGTCACTCACCTCCTTCCTATTAGTCATCAATCATCTTCCAAACCAAAATTTTACGATGATGATACCAGCCATGTCTTTTCACAGTCGTCCAACCGTTCTCGAAGTAAACAGTTCATGCAGGGAAGCCGCAGAACGCCTGACTTCTGATCACTCTAAATTTTCTGATTGGGACAGAGCAAACTTGGTAATGTTCAATGCTTCAAAAACTTAATTCCTCCATCTATCAACTCGACACAACCTTCCAGACAACTAACCCCTCCTCTTCAATGACGCTTAACTGTCACCCTCTTCTTCACGAAACATCTTCAGACTGTCCTTTTCTTATAATGTAAACTGGAAACTTCACTACTCATCTTCAGCTAAAACAGCTTCTATGCATTTCGGCTTCCCCCCCCAACTACTAACTCTTTACAAGGGGCTTATCCGTCCATATATGGAGTATACTTCATATGTCTGAAAGGATTCCTCTCATACCGCTCTTTTAGACAAAAATAAATAAAAAAAATTTCGTCTCATTATCTCCTCTCCTCTAACTGACTTTCTTCATCCTCCTTCTCATAGCCGCAATGTTGCATCTCTAGGTATCTTCTACCACTGTGTTCATACTAATTCTGATCTTGCTAACTGCATGCCTAGCCTCTTACCGCGGCCTCGCTACACAGAGACTTTCTTCTTTCTCTCACCATTATTCTGTTCACCTCTCTAATGCAAGAGTTAACCAGTATTCTCAGTGATTCATCCCTCTCTCTGGTAAACTCGAACTCCCTACCAGCTTCTATATTTTCACCTTTCTGTGACTTGAATTCCTTCAAGAAGGAGGTTTGAAGACAATTAAACTTTAATTTTTTGACTACTGCTTCTGACCCTACTCGGGGACCGGCGTCTCAGTGGGCTTTTTTTTTCTTCATTAGGTTTTTGTTGACCTTGGTCTGTATCCCTCCTAGAAAAAAAAATAAAAAAAAAAAAAATAAAAATAAATAAATAAATAAATAAATAAATATATATATATATATATATATATATATATATATATATATATATATATATATATATATATATATATATATATATATATATATATATATATATATATATATATATATATATATTTTTTTTTTAAGGAATAAAGAGAAAGTCTTTAAGATATACAAAATGCAAAACATCCCATCACTTTCAATTAAACATGTTTGAAAGGGAATATCTTGCCCATGTATACTCTTAATATATATATATATATATATATATATATATATATATATATATATATATATATATATATATATATATATATATATATATATATATATATATATATATATATATATATATATATATATATATATATATATATATATATATATATATATATATATATATATATATATATATATATATATATATATATATATATATATATATATATATATATATATATATATATATATATATATATATATATATATATATATATATATATATATGTTTTTTTTTGTTTTTTTTTCTTATGCGCTCAGCACACAAAGACGTGTCTTTGACACGGAACCAGTAGTCATTCCAAGGAAAATCAGCAAAATACCTCCTCAGGTCCCCCCAACTAGCAGAGCCAAAAAGCCAGAGGCACCTTCGCTTAGGGGAATACGGAGGAGGGATTGGAGCGATAGGACAAAGATTTGAGATTGTGATCGGAGGAGCCCAACGGAGAAGAAAGGGTGACATCATAAGCAGAAGGATTATAGGTCGGGAAAAGGACAAAAATGTTGGGCGTATCTCCAAGACGGTCAGGAATACGAGTAGGGTGTTGCACCAATTGCTCTAGGTCATGGAGGATAGCAAAGTTGTAGGCTAGTTCACCAGGATGGTCAGTGAAGGGAGAGGAAAGCCAAAACTGGTGGTGAACATTGAAGTCTCCAAGAATGGAGATCTCTGCAAAAGGGAAGAGGGTCAGAATGTGCTCCACTTTGAAAGTTAAGTAGTCAAAGAATTTCTTATAGTCAGAGGAGTTAGGTGAGAGGTATACAGCACATATAAATTTAGTATGAGAGTGACTCTGTAGTCGTAGCCTGATGGTGGAAAACTTGGAAGATTTAAGAGCGTGGGCACAAGAGCAGGTTAAGTCATTGCGCACATAAACGCAGCATCCAGCTTTTGATCGAAAATAAGGATAGAGAAAGTAGGAGGGAACAGAAAAGGGGCTACTGTCAGTTGCCTCAGACACCTGAGTTTCAGTGAGGAAAAGAAGATGAGGTTTAGAAGAGGAGAGGTGGTGTTCTACAGATTGAAAATTAGATCTTAGACCGCGAATGTTGCAGAAGTTAATGAAGAAAAAGTTGAGGGGGGGTGTCAAGAAACTTAGGACGACAGAAAGGCAGTCCGACCTGGGAACATTTATGGTCCCCTCCCCAGATGGGGACTCCGAGGCTGATGTAGGAGTCGCCATGATAATTTTAAAAAATTTTCAGTGAAGGGTGTGTGTGTTATTAGGTGCTTGTAGTTTTGTGTGGAGGAAGAGAGTTGTCTTCAGAGTGCAGGCTGTGACTGACCCCTTGTGTTGTGAGACACAAAGGGAAACGTTCAGTGAGGTTACAGCTGGGTTTAATGATAAGTTCACAGCACCCCCTGAACAGTGCTTTAGACATCACTGGGAGTAACTATCGTTATATATCGTAATATATCGTAATATATCGTTTTATATATATATATATATATATATATATATATATATATATATATATATATATATATATATATATATATATATATATATATATATATATATATATATATATATATGTTTTTTTTTTGTTTGTCGTATGAAGGAATCGGATTCCCGGCGAACATCACCATGGCCGGCATTTCACCTGTTGACTACCCGCGCTTGAAACTCTTTTGTATCCTCGAGGGTCCAGGAGCAGCTGTTCTCAGGTTTATCTTGAAACGCGGCACTAATTTTGCCAACCATCCCCTTTCCCTTCTAGACTATCTCAATAGTCTTAATAGTCAAAATTCTACAACAAATTTTCATAAACTTCATTTTATAAATAAAAAGAAGAAGGATGTGTTTAATGTGATATGAATCAGATCAATGATGATCATCTGTGGGAGAGATTTGATGTGAGCATTCTATTCAAAGCTATTAGATACGGCTGTGAACACGTTGAAAAAGCTTGATCACGATGCGTGGAAAGACAATACCAAACTGGAGGGTCTGATAAAGGAAATCAAAGATGAGAGAAATAAAGTTGTGCATGAAAGACGACGATTAACGGAGAATGAGTTCCAAGGCAAATTAACAGATCTGAAGGATCTTTTTGTAAAGGCTTTGGATGCAACACAGCGTAAGTACGGTGTCCCCGATCAGGATATCACACAAGAAAAACATAAGGTAAATGATGTTATTCAGGGTATTTTAAGCTGCTTCACAATAGAGGGAATTCTTCGACAGGATACGATCAGACAGCTGCCGGTGTTCAAAAACATGTTTTTCACACGTCTGCGGAAAGTCTATGAAGATTCACATATATTTCATCCACTTTGTTTCCTCAACCATGCTTCAAAGAGAAACTTGAGTATCCAGGATATATTTACTAAAATTATGATAAAAAAGAACCTGAGGATATCGAAATTGATTATTTGGACATTTTGATGTTCACACAATCACTGGGACAACAACCACATCCCACCGTGTCTACTCAGCAACTACAACCCACCGTATCCATTCAACAACCACAATCCCCCCTGTCTGCTCAACAACCACAACCCACGGTGTCTATTCAGCAACCTCAACCCACTATGTCTACTCAGCAACAACAACCCACTCTCTCTATTCAGCAACCACAACCGACCCAGACCACAATCCAGACTCACTTAGTTCATCCAGAACTTCTGTTAATTAAAGGAGTGGCTGGGAGTGGCAAGACTACCTTGCTTACCTTTATTCTGTCAGAGTGGATCAAAGATGAGTGTGATCGCCGTATAAAACATCTAGACATGTATGACTTTGTCTTGCACGTTCTGTGCCACGACAGTAACTGTGAATCACTTGAGGAATTTCTTGAACAAGTCTTCCCAGAAGCCTCAGCATTCAAACCTACCACAATGGCTCTCCTTACCAAGTTTAAAATCTTATTTCTAATAGACGGTCTTGATGAACGTAACAGTTCGTCACGCAGGCTGGTAAACGACATCTTGAAACGTTGTGAAATGTTGCCAGAATGCACTATAGTTTGTACCTCTCGGCCGGAGACTGTTGAAGACTTTCTTCAGTCAGTCTCCAATAAATACAAGAAAATTCAGGGGATAATTGTGGGTATTTCTCCTAACGACAGAACTAAGTTTGTCTTGAGATACTATATGCCCCTCAATGTTACTGGATTCTCGTATCACGAAAGGCTTACACAGGTCATGGAGAACGTAGGTTGGAGAGATCACTTTGGCCTCCCTCTTAACTTGCTCTTTTTGGCTACATTGTTCCATGACAAACCAGAATCCGTTAGGGAAAACACCACCCAGACCGGCTTGTACCTCGAAAGGCATGACTGGAGTATAAAGAAACTACAATATAGACTTGCAGAACACCCACAGACACGGGATTTCAGTCGATTATATCGTGAGGAGGGCATCAAAATAGTATTAAACTTAATATACCAAATATCTTTTGTATATCTTCTAGAAAATAGACTGTTTCTTTCTTTAAAATGACATGAAACAGCTGAGGCAGTGTTGCAATAATGAAAAACTGCTAAGAGAGGAAGTGTTAGTGGCTTTCTTTTCATTAAGAGAAACGATAACGGTTACAACAAAAATAAACCAGGCATATTACTCCAAGAATTTTTTGCTGCAAAGTATATTGTGCACAATTGAAATCAGTCACCTGCTGAAAGTGTAAGACAGCTGCTTCGGGACCCCACGGAGGAAACCGCTGAGGAACCTCCTCCTGCACGTGGCAGGCCTCCTCAGTCAGAAAGACGCGACACCTCATCCAGGTGCCATACAGGTAAGGTTAATACAAATATTGTTTCTTTCGAGCATGCCCTTCTCTTTGATACTTGATTTTTTTTTTTTTTCTGGAAAAATGGTTATATATATATATAAAAAAAAAAAGTAATCGAATCATTGCAATCATTTCATTTAGACTGAAATATTTGACAGACTGACTTTAAAGTTATGTAAGATCAATAAGGGAGACTCATTATTATTATTAATGCTGTTATTATTATTATTATTATTATCATTATTATTATTATTATTATTATTATTATTATTATTATTATTATTATTATTATTATTATTATTAATATCATCATCATCATTATTGCGTCATCAACCTCATCATCATCTTCCCTTCATTACCAGCAGCAGCATATGATTACACTACAGAACAAACATCTATCAACCGTCTTCCCTTATTTCCTTTGGCTGGCTACCTATTCTACGATTCCTTGGCAAAAATTTTGTATCTCACCTTTCCATCTAGTTCACTGCCTGTCTCAGGATGACCTTGCCTTCCATTTTTAAGTGATCATGTCTCTCTCTCTCTCTCTCTCTCTCTCTCTCTCTCTCTCTCTCTCTCTCTCTCTCTCTCTCTCTCTCTCTCTCTCTCTCTCTCTCTTTAAACTGCCGTAAAAAAAAAATCTTGAGCTTTTTTTGTGTCTAGTAATTTGTGATTGTATATATATATATATATATATATATATATATATATATATATATATATATATATATATATATATATATATATATATATATATATACACACACAATCTCAGATTAGTAGGCAAATAGCTCAGGATTTTTTTTTCGCGGCAGTTTAAAGAGAGAGAGAGAGAGAGAGAGAGAGAGAGAGAGAGAGAGAGAGAGAGAGAGAGAGAGAGAGAGAGAGAGAGAGAGAGAGAGAATTTCTTATAGGCAGTATAGTATATATATATATATATATATATATATATATATATATATATATATATATATATATATATATATATATATATATATATATATATATATATATATATATATATATATATATATATATATATATATATATATATATATATATATATATATATATATATATATATATATATATATATATATATATACTATACTGCCTATAAGAAATTCTTTGACTACTTAAGTTCTACAATAGAGCACATTCTGACCCTCTTCCCTTTCCCAGAGATCTCCATTCTTGGAGACCTTAAAGTTCAACACCAGCTTTGGCTTTCCTCTCCCTTCACAGACCATCCTGGTGAACTAATCTTTAACTTTGCTGTCCTCCACGACCTAGAGCAATTGGTGTAACACCCTACTTGTATTCCTGACCCGTCTTGAAGATACACCCAACATTCTTGGCCTTTACCTAACGCCTAATCCTTCTGCTTATGCTGTTACCCTATCTTCTCCGTTGGGCTCCTCCGACCACAATCTCATATATGCGTCTTATCTTATCGATCCAGCCCTTCCTCAGGATCCCCCTAGGCGGAGGTGCCTCTGTCGTTTTGCATCTGTTAATTGGGAGGAACTGAGGAAGTATCTTGTTGATTTTCCTTGGCACGGAGGCGTACATTCCTCACTCATTTTATCGATCTAAACCTTCCAAACCTTGGTTTAACACACTCTGTTCCCGTGCTATACATGATAGAGAGGTGGCCCACAAATAGTACTTGAGCCTTCCATCACCACAATCTCATGCGCTTTATATTTATGTCCTGAACCATGCCAAATCTGTTCTCCAATTAGACAAAAACTCCTTCATTAATAGTAAATGTCAAAATCTTTCAAGATCTAATTCCCCTCATGATTTCTGGTATCTATCCAAAAAAGATCTCCAATAACTTTGCTTCTTCTTCTTCTTTCCCTCCTTTATTTCAACCAGATGGCACCACTGCTATCACATATATCTCTATCTATTATTCAATAATAAAAGGGGAGTTTTTATTGCCAAGTCTAATAAGCTGATATTTTTTTTTTATGTAATTAATGTAATAGATGTCATGGTCTTTAAATAGTTAATTGCAGATGATCTGAATGGTTTCATAAAGGGGGATATTAGTAAATAAAGATCTTACATCAAAACTTCATGAAACCATTCAGATCATCTGCAATGAACTATTTCAAGACCATAACGACCATATTAGACTTAGCAATTAAATATTCCCCTTGTTTTGTTTAGTAATAAATTATATGTTCAAGCTGACGGCGTGGGCACGGGTTCTTGTCTTGGCTCCACTCTTTCTTATGTCACCATAAAATCAACTGGTTGAATGATTGCCTTAGTGAATAGAAACCTATGTGTTACAGAAGATACGTTGATGACACCTTTCTTTTATTCAATCTCAACACAAACCTATATTCATATTATCTTAATTCAAAACACCCCAATATTGAATTCACATGCGACACAGAAAACAATAGTTCTATCACGTTTTTAGATATATTGCTGGCTCGTAATTATAATCAACTGCACATAGCAGTTTACCGCAAACCAACTTTCACTGGTTTGCGGATTAATTATCTTTCTTTTATTCCTGCGTTATTTAAGATTAATGCTATTAGAACTCTCCTATATTTTTAAATTGGTTTACGTTTGACCATGAGATTAACTTTTTATGGACCTTTTCCTTAATAACAGGTTTTCACTAAGCATTATCAATAATACTATATATAACTTTCTAGACAGTAAACTCAATGAGTATTCCTGTAATGACACCTCTGTTCTCCAATTAGACAAAAACTCCTTCATTAATAGTAAATGTCAAAATCTTTCAAGATCTAATTCCCCTCATGATTTCTGGTATCTCATGATACCAGAAATATCATGATATCTCATGATTTCTGGTATCTCGTAAAAGACAGTACCCTGACATTAAATTCAATTTTATCTTCCCTAATAACCTCTTTCAGCAAATTTAAAGAGAGCATCCCTCTTAGACTTATCTCCATCATCATTTATTAATTTAATTGTTCGAGTTGTAAGACTCGATATATTGAAGAAAAAGGAATCTTACACAGAATTAGTGAACATAAAGGTAATTCGACATGTATACAGAAATAACTAGCTCACTCCCCTTTTTCTGCAATAAGAACACACACGAGCATGACCACCCCTTTTTGGAAAAAAAGGTCTTCAAATTATTACACAAAGCGGATGCACAAAGAGACAATAAAATGTTAGAAGTTATTTATATTAAATACTTAAAACCTGAATTAAATGTAAATAACCAAGAATCATAATTCCAACTGTACCTTTATAAACCTTTGCTCGGAGCTTCGGTTTCTGAGCTAGTAGTCGATCTTTCACAATTCCACCCTCTGTCAGTCCTCATCCTTCTACCAGTGAGTGCACACCAAGCCTGTTTAACTTAGGTCTCACTAGTTTTTCCATCATATGGTGGAAAACTATTGCTCCATACATTGTCTTTGCTGCTTTTTATTACTTTTTTTAGTTAACAAAGTGACCCACCGTCATACATATGTCGGTTTTTTGTTTTTACTTTTTTTTATTGTGCCCCTTATGTGTTATTATTTTTTTGCTCTTATTTTTGAAATTATATATTTTTTCTTATATTGCACTAAATATAATATATTTTAGAATGAAAATCCCTTCTATGAAGTTGGAACGTACAAAAAACAAATATTCCATAGCCTGCAAAAAAGTAAGATTAAACCATTCGTAATTTGACTAAGTGGCACCCCTGAGGCTGCGACACTGCAACCGTCCATCAACTCACAGCTACACGGATAGCACACCCGCGAGTCCTATACATTTTCAACTCCTCTGACGGGTAAACAAAGCCTTAAAATGCGTATGTATAGAACATTTTCTACTTAGAATTACACGTTCTTTCACCCCTTTCCGCAAATGCGTACAGGCATCTCAGTGGGCCTTTTTTTTTTTTTTTCTTTGGCCGTCGTCTCTTCTACATAAAAAAAAATGCTAATATTTTAACATCCAGTTTTATTTGCGATCATATTTTATGAGAAATAGATAATACGGTTTCCTCTCAGGACTGGTGGGCCTCTCTCTCTCTCTCTCTCTCTCTCTCTCTCTCTCTCTCTCTCTCTCTCTCTCTCTCTCTCTCTCTCTCTCTCTCTCTGCATACAAATAGACAGACAGATGGATAGATATATGTGTGTGTGTGTGTGTGTGTGTGTGTGTGTGTGTGTGTGTGTGTGTGTGTGTGCGTGTGTGCGTGCGTGTGTGTGTGTGTGTGTGTGTGTGTGTGTGTGTGTGTGTCAACCTGGTCGTTGGAGCAGGCGAGGTTGTCTATCGCTAGACAAGGGGTTTGTGTAATAATGTAAGCATAAAGGAGTATAGTCAGAATGCCACGAGTTACTCTACTGCCCTCTTATCCTGCCTATTAGAGTTCAAGGCCATGCTGCAACAATTTTATGACCAGTTCGACATGAATGACACTTGTAAAATAATTTTGAACACTAGTAAATTATTTTTTATCCATTTATTGATTTTTGTTTTTTTCTTGTGTGTGTGTGTAGGAGGGACACCGGCCAAGGGCAACACAATTATAATAAAAAAAAAAGGCCCACTGAGATGGTGGTTTCCCAAACAGTCAAAATTATTGCGATTGCTATTCTACAATATGCATGTTGCGCGCAAGATTTTTTTTCATTATTTTCATAATGTTATTTGTATTGCTATTTCTATGTATACCTTTGTAGTCAATAAACAAATCTATATCTTTGCACGAGGGGGTTCCTTGTTCATAATGGTCTGGCTTGTCATTTAAGCGATATTAAGTACAAGGCGACCGTTAAATGGCTGTACAATCCCGCAACCATGGAGTGATACTCTACGGGCGAGCTTTACACCTCAACCCACCTTAACCATTAAGGCAAGCGTTTGCTCTGCAAAGTAATCATATAGTTTCATCATCTATCATTCTCTCTCTCTCTCTCTCTCTCTCTCTCTCTCTCTCTCTCTCTCTCTCTCTCTCTCTCTCTCTCTACCTACCTACCTACGCTAAAATATGGAACACCATCACACAGGAGGTAGTGGACCTACTGAAGGAGAGTGGAATGAACAGCTGTTAGGATTGGTTAGCCCTGCTGGAAGATAATGAAGTGAACACAACAGCCTTGAAATGCGTTGCAGGGCACATTGCACGTGATAACAATGATGAGGAAGAAGAAATAATGCTAAAGGACAGCACCATCTCTAACGCCGTGGCCCTCTTACCTCTCATTCCACCCAAAACATTATATATTCATCATGATAAAAGGAACCTAGATATGCATCAGTTTGTTCAGGCGTGTGCACACCACATCTACAGGGAGCTGTTACACTGGCAGCATTACGACCATCCCAGCCTACAAATTACTTCGGACTCGTCATTGCGTGTAGTGCCTAGGTGAGTTCAAAGGATAATCCATTCATATATTTAGTCTCTGTGTGTGTGTGTGTGTGTGTGTGTGTAAGCACGCGCCCACATGTGCATGTGATAATAATAATAATAATAATAATAATAATAATAATAATAATAATAGTAATAATAATAATAATAATAATGATAATAATAATAACAACAATAATAATAATAATCATTATAATAATAATAATAATAATAATAATAATAATAATAATAATAATAATATTAATAATAGTATGTAGTTTATATATCTGGAACCCTTATTGGATGACAATCCACATATTGCATATTAACTTACATATTAACTTACATATTAGCTATCAACTACACATTAATCCTAAAGTATCTGACATTATGATACTTTGGCTACCGCATGGCGCCAACCAACCTGGAAGACTAGGTCCGGGAATCGGGATCATCTTGCCACCCAGTGTGTTTGTTACTTACTCCGGAGCAGCGAGTCATACCTCCCAACTTACACAATGTCATTATTTTTACCTAATCACGGCTAGGTTACACAACAAAGGATCCTTGCTAGGTTACACAACAAAGGAGTTCTGCCCAAAGACTCATGGCCTGGCTCTGGAATCGGACCCAGGACCTCCCAGTTGTTCAGTTCAGCTCTTGTTTAAGTACCAATACTTTCGGTGTTTCATAGTCATCCCGTTGGTCACCATCTAAAGCCCTCATCACACCTTCAAGATTCTCTTCATGACAGAGCCAAAAATATCAGTCATACCTCTGTCGTTACGCATTTCTGTGATTTTGATGGTCATTATGGGGCCACTAAGAAATTTATGTGCATGCTTAAAAAAATCATGGAGGTCGACAACTATTCAGTCCATAACACTGTCGTGACGCTGTTGTGCCGGTCATAGGTCTGTCGTGATGCAATCAAAAGTCATAGCTATATCGTGACGCAATCACAAAGAAAAAACGTTACAACAGTGTCATGACAGAGCTATGAGTGTCATGACTGCGAAAAACTTAAAAGTGCGTCACGACAGCTAATAATTCAGACAGTTCAGAATACTGTGTCACGATAATGCTACTTGCACGGCGCATGCTTCAAGACAGATCTACAAATCACAGACAGATATGCCAATACGGTTAAAAAGTACATATATATATATATATATATATATATATATATATATATATATATATATATATATATATATATATATATATATATATATATATATATATATATATATATATATATATATATATATATATATATATATATATATATATATATATATATATATATATATATATATATATATATATATATATATATATATATATATATATATATATATATATATATATATATATATATATATATATATATATATATATATATACATATATATATATATATATATATATATATATATATATATATATATATATATATATATATATATATATATATATATATATATATATATATATATATATATATATATATGTACTTTTTAACCGTATTGGCATATCTGTCTGTGATTTTCTGTGATAGTGTGTGATAGTCTTCCATACTTTTTATTCTGTCATTTATTGTACTGTGGATCATTGTTTTTTATTGTACTGTGGATAATTTCAATTTGTCTGTATTCTACAACGAACTGACAATAGAATTATGTATCTATCCATCTATTATGTATGTTATGAAGCAGTACTCCCTAGCTAGGGGAAGGTTTCAGTGTAAACTCTTAATTGCAGATGGAGCTCTGGCTCTATCTATGGATGCTAACTTGTGAATACCTGAATTTTCCTTATGTTTATCTTAAAACTTAAAATGGAGAAGGCATACCAAAATGCATCAAGGATAGTCTTAAGACCCACCTCTGTGCCATATCACATTATGTCGGAAGTATATTTCCAACAGGACAGTGATATAGTGGTGATTGGCATTGTTTTCAATTTAAGTTTGGCCACCTCTCCTTTTCTAAACCTCATCTTCTTTTCCTCACTGAAACTCAGGTGTTTCAGGCAACTAACAGTAGCCCCTTTTCTGTTCCCTCCTACTTTTTCTATCTTCATTTTCGATCCAAAGCTGGATGTTGCGCTTATGTGTGCAACGACTTAAACTGCTCTCGTGCCCACGCTCTTGAATCTTGCGAGTTTTCCACCATCTGGCTACGATTACAGAGTCACTCTCAAACAAAATTTATCTGTGCTGTATACCTATTACCTAACTCCTCATACTATAAGAAATTCTTTCACTACTTAATTTCCAAAGTGGAGCACATTCTGACTCTTCCCTTTTGCAGAGACTTGGAGACTTCAATGTTTACCACGAGCTTTGGCTTTCCTCTCCCTTCACTGACCATCCTGGTGAACTAGCCTTCAACTTTGCTATCCTCCACGACCCAGAGCAATTGCTGTAACATCTTAATCTTATTCCTGACCTTCTTGGAGATATGCCCAACATTCTTGACTTTTTCCTGACCTCTAATCCTTCTGCTTATGCTGTCACCCTGTCTCTTCTCCGTTGGGCAACTCTGATCACAATCTCATATCTGTATCTTGTCCTATCGCTCCAATCCCTCCTCAGGATCCCCATAAGTGAAGGTGCCTCTGGCGTTTTGCCTCTGCTAGTTGGGGGGACCTGAGGAGGTATTTTGCTGACTTTCCTTGGAATGACTACTACTTCCATGTCAGAGACCCGTCTTTGTGTGCTGAGCGCATAACAGAAGTGATAGTGTCTGGTATGGAGGCGTACATTCCTCACTGTTTTCTTACCCTAAACCTTCCAAACCTTGGTTTAACACAGCTTGTTCTCGTACTATACATGATAGAGAGGTGGCCCACAAAAGATACTTAAGTCATCCATCACCAGAATCTTAGGCATTTTATATTTCTACCTGGAACCATGCCAAATCTGTTCTCCAACTGGCCAAAAACTCCTTCATTAACAGAAAGTGTCAAAACCTTTCAAGATTATCTCCAATAACTTTGCTTCTTCTCTCTCTCCTTTATTTCAACCGGATGACACCACTACTATCGCACCTATTTCTAAAGCAGAACTCTTCGCTCAAACCTTTGCTAAAAACCCTATCTTGGACGAATCAAGGCTTGTTCCTCCCTCTCCTCCTTCCGCTGACTACTTCATGCCACGTATTAAAATTCTTCACAATGATGTTTTCCATGCCCTCGCTGGCCTAAACCCTCGGAAGGTTTATGGACCTGATGCGGTGCCTCCGTGCTTGCACCTTGCCTAGCCAAACTGTTTCAGCTCTGTCTGTCAATATCTACCTTTCCTTCTTGCTGGAAGTTTGCCTACATTCAGCCTGTTCCTAAAAAGGGTGACCGTTCTAATCCCTCAAATTACATTCCTATTGCTTTAATTTCCTGCCTATCTAAAGTTTTAGAATCTATCCTCAACAAGAAGATTCTTAAACATCTAAAACTTCACAACCTTCTATCTGATCACCAGTATGGGTTCCGTCAAGGCCGCTCTACTGGTGCTTTGGCTTTCCTTACTGAGTCTTGGTCATCCTCGTTTAGAGATTTTGGTGAAACCTTTGCCTTGGATATATCAAAAGCTTTTGATAGGGTCTGGCCCAAAACTTTGATTTCCATACTACCCTCCTACAGCTTCTATCCTTCTCTCTGTAACTTCATCTTAAGTTTCCTTTCTGACCGTTCTATTGCTGCTGTGGTAGACGGTCACTGTTCTTCTCCTAAATCTATTAACAGTGGTGTTCCTCAGTGTTCTACGCTGATGATACCACCCTGCACTTTTCCACGTCTTTTCATAGACGTCTAACCCTTCAGGAATAATAATTTCACGCAGGGAAGCCACAGAACGACTGATTTCTGATCTTTTTAAAAATATTGATTGCAGTAGAGCAAAACTCAATTCCTCTATCTATCAACTCGACACAACCTTCCAGACAACTATCCCCTCTTCTTCAATGACACTCAACTGTCTTCCTCTTCTACACTGAACATCCTCGGTCTGTCCTTTACTTATAATCTGAACTGGAAACTTCACATCTCACCTCTAGCTAAAACAGCTTCTATGAAGATAAGTTTTCTGAGACGTCTCCGCCAGTTTTTCTCACCCACCCCCTAACTGCTAAATCTGCACAAGGGCCTTATCCGTCCATGTATGGAGTATGCTTCACATGTCTGGGGGGGGGTTCCACTCATGCCGCTCTTCTAGACAGGATGGAATCAAAAGCTTTTCGTCTCATCAACTCCTCTCCTCTAACTGACTGTCTTCAGCCTCTCTCTCATCGCTGCAATGTTGCACCTCTAGCTGTCTTTTACTGCTATTTTCATGCTAACTGCTCTTCTGATCTTGCTAACTGCATGCCTCCCCTCCTCCCTCGGCCTTACCGCATAAGACTTTCTTCTTTCTCTAATCTCTATTCTGTCCACCTCTTTAATGCAAGTATTCTCAATCATTCATCCCTTTTTCTGGTAAATTACGGAGCTTCCTGGCTGTTTTAGTATTTCCTTCTTCCTATTACTTGGACTCTTTTAGGAGGGAGGTTTCAAGACACTTATCCTTCAATTTTTTTTTATGATTCTTGACGTCTCTTTTGGGACTGGCGCATAAGTGGGATTTTTTTTTTCTCCCGTTTTGTTTCCCTTGGCCAGTGACCTTACATAAAAAAAATAAAAATACAGCCTTACTTGGCAAGGACTTCCTAAAAAACTTTCCTTGACATTTTGCAGATGGCTTTGTTGATGTTTGTTCTTCTTCCTGCACTTTTCA